>NC_044990.1:21511747-21566314 GCF_008728515.1 Papio anubis
CAGTGGCTCACGCCTGTAATCCCAGCACTTTGGGAGGCCGAAGTGAAAGAGTCGCTTGAAGCCTGGAGTTTGAGATCAGCCTGGGAAACAAAGCAAGACATCATCCATGAAAAACTTTTTAATTAGCCTGGTGCAGTGTCATGCACCTATAGTCCCAGCTCCTTGGGAGGCTGAGGTGGGAGGATTGCTTGAACCCTTGAGCCCAGGAGCTTGGGGCTGCAGTCAGCTATGATCATGCTACTGCACTCCAGCCTAGACAATAGACCAAGGCCCTGTATCTAAAACAAACAAGTTTGAGAAATGGTGAACATTGATTGTTCTAGAAAGAACAACTACTTTCCTTGCAATTTAGCGGTGAAGAAATGAGGGTTAGAGATGGAATTTGGAAACAATTTGACCTGATTATAAATATAAATAAGTTCTTCACAATTTGATGCAATGGTGTTTAACATGGTGGACACAGATGCAAGGACTGGAATATTTTAAATGTGGAAAAATAATCATAGAACATACCATTTGGAGCTCGACAGAACTTGAGGTTATCTGGTCTAGCTCCCCACTTTTGATATGAGAAAACTGAGGCTCAGAAGGATGAATGGACTTGCTCAAGACAACACAATGGCCTAGCGGGTCACAGTCTAAATGTCCTGCCACCTGCTGCACTTCTTAAAAGCAAAGATACAAGTTGCCACGAGAGAATAATATGTAGACATCAAATCTGAAACAGGCTTCAAGATGTAAAATGAAAATACAAGTAGTACCTTCACTTTATTAACTCAATTACAAAGGAAACCCATCATGTTCACAGGGAAACTCAATTTCTTTGAAGATTGTAAAGTTAACTTCTAAGAATACACAGAAGATGATCAGATTCACCAAGAACCACACAAGAGACACTACTCACAATGAAAGGAAATACGATCTTGGGACGAAGGCAAATGGGGATTCCTTGCATGCCCTTTGGTGTTTTGATACTAACTATACAGAAGCATAGATGTCCATGCTTTAATGTGAGTTTCTTACCCTAATTTTATACTGTATGTAAATAAATCATGACTTTTTGGTGATGCAGTAAGCTTTTAAATAAGTTATATGTAAGACGTGATATTCTGATATGATACCTAGACTATGTTCTACAGAACAGTCATACATAAGGTGTAACATAGAATGACACTCAAGTATTGATATGGTTTGGCTGGGTCCTGACCCAAATCTCTTCTTGTAGTTCCCTTAATCCCCATGTGTCATGGGAGGGACCGGCTGGGAGGTAATTGAATCATGGGGGCAGTTACCCCCCATGCTATTCTCATGATAGTGAGTTCTCATGAGATCTGATGGTTTATAAGGGGGTTTTTCCCCCCTTTTGCTTGGCACTTCTCCTTGCTGCCACCATGTGAAGAAGGCTGTGTTTGCTTCCCCTTCTGCCATGAATTTAAGTTTCCTGAGGCCTCCTCAGCCATGCTAAACAGACAATTAAACCTCTATCCTTTATAAATTACCCAGTCTTGGGTATGTATTAGCAGTATAAGAATGGACTAATATAAGTATGTTGGTAAATCAGAAAGAGAAACACCTAACATTCAAGAACCCAGGTTGAAAAATACAGAAGATAGAACAAAATACACCAAAGAATACCTTAAAAACAAAACCAAAAAACCTGGCAGAGAGTCTTATTTTGGAAAGCAGAAACTTTAAAGCAAAAAGCATTAAGAATAAAAAGCTTACCATGTGGCCAGAAAAATAATTAACTATAAAAACAATCTTAAACTTCTATGTACGTGATGACACAGCCTCAAAATATATAAAACAGAAATTGATGACATTCCAAAGAAAATCAATGAATTCACATTTCTGCCATAACTCATGGGGAGCAAAATTTAAGAATATAGACAATTCAGATACAGTTAGGTAGTTTTATCTAGTGACAAAGAGTCATCCTTTTCATGCATGAATGAGGCATTTCAAAATTGACCATCCACTTTAGTTATAAGGCAAGTTTCAAAATACCAGATGGTCTGTATAAAACATACTACCTTCTCTGTCCACTATGCAATTTAGAAATCAGTAATGCAAAATAAATTCATCATACTTTGTAAATTTAGTAGCAAACTTCAAGGAAATTATGGAAATAGGAAAGTATTTGGAGCTGGATTACAAATTAAGATACTACACTCAAAACCGGGATGACCTAACTAAAGTGGTACTTAGAAGTTTATAAAATTACAAAATAATTAAAAGCATGTACTTAAGTTAGAAAAACGATAAACCCAAAAAGAGTAGAAAAAGAACAAAGGCCAAAGTTAATAAAATAGAAAGTAACATCACAGAAAGAATCAAAGGCCAAAACTAGTTTTTTGAAAAAGACGAATAAGATAACCTCTGGCAATATTAATTTTTTTAAATAAAGGAAATCACAAATAAGTAGTATTGGGAATGAAAAAGAGGCCATGAATAGAGTGTAGCACATACTAAAGAACATCAGAATGAACATTGATGACAAAGTGGGAAGTTCCTATCTCTGTGGCCTTCAGGATTTTTCCCCACTAGTTGCTTTTCTGGCTCACTCTTTGATATTTTGTTCTGCAAAGCTGACCATTCCATTTATTAGGTTTAAACTTGCCTAAGTCTACAGGGCCTTGTGCTTGTAGAATCTGTGTACCTTTCCCATCAACAGGGTTGTAGAAAATGAAACTGAAGTTCTCATAGAAACTAAACGAAATCAGAGCTCTCACCCAGCCCCAGTGTACCCCTGTGTCATCAGATGTGCTGCCTTCCTTTCCCTTATTTCTATCCCTAGTCCTCATTGTCCCATCAGCAATTACTTTCACAGCCCGTTGAAGATTACTTTTTCTCGAGTCTGGCTCATGTTCTAATCTCTAGGGTAGAAATAACAATTTTGGCAGTTTTGGAGACCTGAGAAAAATACACTTTTTCTTTCTGTGGCTTATGGTGAGGGCTCAGGAACTACAGCTGTGAACTAACCTAAGATAGTTTCCACAGAAATTCCTGCCCAACAGAAAAGGCCTACCAGCATTTAACAAGTAAGATTTGCAGGAGCTAAAACTTGCCCTGAGATAGTAGGTATCAACAGTTGTAATCTCAATTTAGGTCTGTCTGAGACAAAATACTGCCTTCCCTCTCCCCCCCCCCCCAACCTATGTAATTTCCACTGAGGTTAAATCTTGGTTTCCTGTGATGAGTCCTTTCTATCATTATATGCTATTTATGTTTTCCATGCTTCGTGTGAATGCCATTACAACCTCAAAAATGAAACCAGAGATGTTTCTGAATAACTGTACACTAAGGAAAGGTACTATTTAAAAAATAAAACCCTAAATGCATAAGTGCCCTTATGAGACTCTGAAGACGCATAATATAAACATCCACAGTGTGAGCACATTTTCTCCATAATGATCTGTCTCCTCACTTGACAAATAAAAGATGGAGAATTGGACCAAATACTAACTCCTTTAGCTCTAACTTGACTAATGAACTGAATAGTACACGCACAGACGTTTTTCCCCTTTCAATGTACCTAAATTAATATTTTCAGGCATCGTGGGAGGAGCTCTTTTTGCTCAGGAGCTGATAATTGCCATTTTTGCAAAGCAAATCAACAGCAAAACACCTACAGGTGAGTTTTGAAAGAACAATTGCTTTTATTTTACCATGTTTTTGAGGTCAAGTTGATGCGATTTCGTGCAGTTTGAGAGGTTTTTACTAATGCCATAGTATTTTTTATTATTTGTGAAGTTTTTATGCCATAAAAATCTCTGCCTAAATATACTTATCTTTAAAGTTTTGGTGTGGTAAAAAAAGGAATGGGGTTATTTTAACGATTAAGGTGGGAAGGTATGGGAAGCAAATGAGTATTTCCATTTCCTCTCTCATATGCACTTTCTTTCCCAGGTCTAATTGGGAGCAGCTAGCATAATGAAAACTAAAGCAAGCCCCTCCTCATTCTGTAGATTCTCTCATCCCTTCTTCGCGTCAGCTAACGCTTCAATCGTTAAACTATCTTCCCTTCAGCAAGTTTTGCCATTTCTCTCCAATCTTAAAAGCACACACTTATGTGCATTCAACCACCCATCCTTTCTAGTAGCCGTACACATACTCTTCTCAGGCAAACTTGTGAAAATTATACTCCTCTCTCCTTCACCACAAAAATTTCTCAACACAAAGTTATTCGGGCGTTTTCTTAATTACCAAACTGAATTTGCCTTTACCGTAATTACAGAGGACCTCCTCAATGGTTATTTCATTATTTTGTCTGTCTTTGAAATGTTTCCACGCTTGCCGCATTTTCTTTTTGAAATTCTTCTGGCTTTGGTAACTTCTATCATGCTTGTCTTCCCTGGGTTTCCTGCCATCTCTATGGCTGCCCCTCCAATCTTGCCTGCTAACTCTCAAACTCCTCTTAAAACTTATTACTTTTGACCCAACTTCTCAGTATTCTGTTACTGTCTCTGCTTTCTGAGACATCTCACCTACTGACTTAACTTCTGACTTCTACCTAAACAAAGATGTTGTTGGGGTGATCAGACCCAACACCAGGTCATGGGGGCCAGATTGGCGAGTCAAAAGTTAAGGGAAAGAGTACGAAAGAGTACGGGGCCAGAGGAGCCATGTTGAGGCTTCAGAAGGCCCCAAGCCTAGAGCCACGGTGTTATAGGTATCAACAAAGAAACAGGTGCTGAGCGTGGAGGTCAAAGGGCATGTTGCATTAAGCACACCTGATTTATTTACAGCTGTGATGGTTTAGCATTTATATGGAACATGTTTGCCATGGGATGGCCAGGACCCAGGAGCCTAGGAGCCTAGGAGGGCTATAAGCAGAGCCAGCAAGAGTCTAGACACATTCCAAGAGGACGTGTGTTTCCACTGTGGTTTCCCTCCCAACACTCCAGCTTTTTCCCAACACATGCTGTCCCAAATCCCCATCTCAGACCTTCCTTCAACATAAACCAGGCTGGGATATACAGCTGCCTGCAAGGGCATAAAATCTTGAATAAACCACAATCATCTCAAGAGTTCTAATAGTAATGTCCCAAGTTGAGTTTGTTGCTTTTCTTTCTCAAACCTCCTGGAACTTATGCTAACTCCTTTCCAGAAACCCCCAGCCAGGATCTATCTAGAATCGTTCAAACTTAACTCACTGTTCATCACTTTACTCATCCAGTTTCATGCAACCTGTCTTGGCTGGGATTCCGTGGTTACCAATGCTATCCGTGCAAGCTCCTCCTTCCACCCCTACAGGCTTAGCTCATATTCCTCTTTACACTAGCTCCTACTTCCTTCCAGTGAGTTTGAAGAATCCCTGTCATTTGATTCTGTGCCCTTTATCTCCATTTAAGGCGTATAGAAGTGATCAGTCAGGCCTTTAGAGTGTCATTTATTATTAGCCTTAAAAGACACATTTACTTTGATGTTTTGCCCTGTTTAACTCCTGTCAATGTCTCCCCATTTTGAAGTCCCTAAACATGAGTTTAGGGATTACTGCTGGGCTGTGTTGTCAGTAAGCTGATTAGAGGGGTGACATGGATGAGTAGAATATGTGTATTTTCAAAGCTCTAAAATGGGATTCTAACATACAGCCAAGAGTTTGGGAATTCTCAGGGCAAAATGGGCACGAAGTCACATATGCCTGGGGATTAATCATACTGGATGACCCATTCATACTAATTGGGATAGCCAGGCCAAGTGGGTATCCTGTGGCCCCTACTGGACTGTTGAGAATCTCTGACCAAGGGTCCAAGCAAGACTCAGCAGGTACAGAGGCTTCTATCATCTGGTCCTTGACTCAAGCGTGCTCGTCCACCTGCCCTCCCGAGCTGTTCCAACCCTGGAAGC
The DNA here is from genome assembly GCF_008728515.1 of Papio anubis. Lineage (NCBI taxonomy): Eukaryota > Metazoa > Chordata > Mammalia > Primates > Cercopithecidae > Papio > Papio anubis. The sequence continues at coordinate 21,517,598 of NC_044990.1, forward strand.
TATTTACAACTCCTGGCTGGGCTCAGTGGCTCATGTCCCAGCAGGAGGCTGAGGTGGGCAGAGCAAGTGCCAGGCAGCTTAGGACAGGCTGGCCTTGCTCGTAGAGCTGTCCTAATAAAAGAAATACTCTAAAATTATGGCGGGTGTGGTGGCAGGCGCCTATAATCCCAGCTACTTAGGAGGCTGAGGCAAGAGAATCGCTTGAATCCGGGAGGTGGAGATTGCAGTAAGCCAAGATGGCGCCATTGCATTCCATCCTGGGTGACAAGAGCAAGACTCCGTTTCAAAAAAAAAAAAAAAAAAAAAAATCCCTAAGCTTATTGTGCTGTTTTGTACTGACTGGAAAATTCCTACTCATTCTTTAGACCACTTTGAAGCTTCTTTGCTACACATTCCTAGGCTCAGGAAATAAAAGTGAATAACTTCTCTTTTATGCCCGTATTATTCCTGGGACATGTTTCTATGCACTTGCACTGCACTTTAACTCTGTGTACATTACCCATTAGCCTGTGATAGCCTTAAAGACAGAGATAATATCTCAGACATTTTGGAGGCTCTAGAACCTGAAACATTTGACTCATAAATATTCAATCTATTGAATGAATGTATTCCTCCAAAGAAGATCTCCCCAAAAGATTAAATGCTGAAATATTAGAAAATGAGCTAAATGACAAGGATTCGTTCAGTCTTTGATCTAAATTAATTCAATAAGTCAAAAGCTTGATTAGTATCATCTACTAGTTATTCTAGTCCCTAATACTTTCCCTTCATTCTGATGTGCTAATTCATGGGCCATTTGGTGAAGGGCACAGATATTTATCCAGTGAGACTCTGGAAAGACCAGTGTTTGCAGTGTTTATTTTTTCAGGGACAAAATGAAATAAACTATCTGAGTGATTTCCATCAATGATCAACTATTATCTGTTGTGGAACCTATTATATGCCAGGCATTATACTTGGCATTGAACATGCAAAGATGACACAAACAGAATTATGCCCCCCAAATCTATTAGGGTTCCAAAGAGATATTTGATGAATTCTGCCTGAAAGACTGCGCATGGTCTATGAATTCATGAAATCTTAGTTTGTGAAAGCCAAAAGGTGACATCTTAGATAATAAATGGCTATTATTCACAACATTTACACAAACAAGATGACAATGATGCATTTGTTAATTGTACTCAGCTTATGGACAGGAGCCCAAGCTGTAGATGGCAATAGTGGCTATTGCAGAAGGCAGTGATGAAGTAATCAGCATAGCCAGGCCTATGTGAAGTTATTTATTGAGAGGTTTAATCATTTATTATATCAGGGAGAGCCTTATGCCTTAATTACAGTTGATAATAGAAAAAAGTATCGACTAGGCCTGGATTTCTGTCATGAAAGGAGAGATTACAAGGTACCTTCTTTATCAGTAGACCTTGTTGACTTTAAGAAAGGCAGACTTTCCTTCAATCTTAGTTTTGTGGAAAAATGAAAACTTATTTAATAAAATTTTTATAAAAAGGGGACCCAAAACCTCAGAGATATAAATAAATGATTCAGAGTCACACACTGGTAGTCAATTTCACTTAGACCCTAAGCCCACCCTCTTTTCACCACATCCAAGATTGGATGACCATCCAAATTGACTGGATCCACAATACAAGTGTAGAGTGTTACTGATTCCCCTCAACCAACTGATCTGTTCTGTTCTAAATATGCTGTGGTGCAGCAGACAGCGCACCAATCAAACATAGTAATGAACGCTACATGTAAAATGGGTGCATTGTATTCACACTTTTCCTGTCTGAAGTAAAATATGAATAACTTGGGAAGAATAGTATTTTAAGGACGTCAGGAGAGTTATGGTTTAAAATTTCAGGCAGCTTCAAGAGCGGACAAGCAAATGAAATTTCCCATTTTGATTTCTGTCTTCATGTGGTGGAGCTTGTGACTTGAAAGGTGGAGAAAATGTCAAGAATTTTGGTTATAAACTATTACGCACGTATCAGCCAGTAGTGGGAATTGCCAGGCTCTAGAGGCAGACAGGCCTTGGCTGAAACCCAGCTCAGTCACTTCCTACGCTTGTAATACTGGCACTCAGTTTCCTATATAAATGATAATACTAATAGCTGCCTTGGAGGGTGGCTGTCAGGAATAAACAAAATGATGTACCAAGAGGAGCCTGGCATGAAATTCTTAGTGAGGCTCCCACCTTTCTCCTTTCTTTTGTGAGGCCCAAACTATTTGTCAGGTTCAGACTGGTTCCCCAGTCTTCACCCTAAAGCCAATGTTAGAATGAAGTGAGTGAGGCACTCAGCTCAGGCACAAAATTTATGAGAATGCCAAAATGCAGTAATCAAGATAAATAATGCAATATTTTAACAATCAAAATGCCAAAAAAAAAAAAAAACCAAAAACAAAAACAAACAAAAAAAACTATGACGAATACAATTTCAGCAGTTTAAAATTAAGATAGGGTCCAGCCCTTCATTTATATGACTCAACCTCACTTGCCTCACCATAACATTGGCCCTGCCAGATCCTATCTTTATTTACAAGTTTGATATTTTGTTCTTCATGGGTTTCTCACATTGTGATTTTAAAAATCACTTCAGTAAATATTATTCAGATTGATGACTGAGTTTTTTGGTGGGCATTATATTTTATGTCTGAGCCAAGTGTATCACTCACCTCCTCTTAATCTTGAACCTATTTCTTCCTTCAACCAGGCCCCAGGTCTCAGGAGCCTTTCCTATCTATCCTCCCCCTAGGAAGCTGGCATTCTAGTCTTAGGGCTCCTCAGTGCTAGACTTGCTGCAGTGGGAGGCAGTCTATGAAGGGCAGGTTCTTTTTGTCTTATGAAGCACTTTGAAGATATAAGGATAAGACAAATGTAAATGGAAGAGGGCCAATTTATCCACTAGGAGACCCCCACACAGGGCCAGGAACCATTGAGGTAGAGAGGAGAAAAGTGTGGTGCTGAACAACCTAGTAATTCCACCTCTCACGACCTGTGTAACTTCAGGAAGTTACTTAAGCATTGCCCTGTACTAGCTGTGTCATTTTGGGCAAGCTATTTAAGCTTCTCCTTATTGGTTTTTTCATCTAGGGCAACTTACTTGAGCTCCTTTACTAAAAATTAAAGATAGCTGTTGTATCAGCTAGATTGCAGGTAGCTAGGTAGCTTATGCAGATGTCAGAACTCTGTGTCCCTTTTCCATCTCCTTTTGATGAGAATGGTAAGTCTCCTTACCCTTGTATGTTCACATAAGGAAAAAATTAACCTATTTAAGGTTTGATCCCTGATTTAGCAACAGAGGGATCCTTTGGGCCTGAAAAACTGGCTACTTAGGTTCTAGGGGAACAGTCTTTCCTCTCTGCTCCAGCCACTTGTGAGAGTCTTGCCCTTGACACAGCACTGCTCCTCTGTGCTCAGCTCTGTGCAGACTAGAAATCCTGCCCTATAGCTTTTCTATTCTCCACCATTGAAGAATCTTTGAATCCAAGTGCAGTCGTATTAGTTGTGTGTTTACTATGTCATAGTACTAGGTGAGGCATTCGAATGACATCAAAATTCTGTTCTGTTATTTTACAAATTTGATAAAAGTTAAGGCCTTATAAAAGCAACTGAGAATAATAAATATACTAAGGTTGAAACTAAGGAATAAATAATAAGAATGGAGAAAAGAAGAGAGACGTTTTCAAGAAATATTTCAAAAGCTATTAAAAAATAGTCATGGTCTTGATAGTTCATGACGTATCAAATGCTCCAAGAGAACTTTCATTTAAAATTTGCCTTTCATATTTTTCTAAATGGGAAAAGTAGTGTTCATTTTCTTTTTGTGATAATTATAAGCTCTTGTTTCTACATAAATATTCATAGGTCTGATATATCCAAACGAGGCAGGTAATGACTTTTATGTGCATTTTTTTTCAAATTCATTGAAGATTGACTTTAAATATGATTTCCAGCTGTTTCTTCAGAGTCAGCTGCTTTATTGATGATCTGAAACCTCTTTGTCTTCCTTTTCTCCAGTAGAGTCATACATCATCAGCCCTATTAAGGGCCTGAGAGGCTGAAGACATTCTAGCCCATTTTTTTTGTCCACAGTAAACTTGTCTTCTGCCTTGTGGAGTTATACCCTAGAGGATCCTCTGCATTACCGACTGAAAGGTCCATGTTAAACTGGGAGACAGGGCACAAAGTTGTCTTGAAAATAAATTGTCGCTAACAGCCATAAGTTAAGGAGAATATAAAACAGTGTCAGAGCTAAAAGTTGATAAGGTTGATGTTTATTGAGTTATTTCCTACAGAAAGGACAGGAACTTTTTCTAAGCCTATGACTGACAGAGGTGTTTTATATTTTCAGCTTTGGCTACCTGCCATTGCTAGTAATAGCTTACTATTTGGTAAGTAGCTTAGTAGCTTGCCAGTAGTGATAGTTTACTAACTTGGTAAGATCGTGTCACATAATATATAACTGATCATAGAAAACTTTTCCTAGTTCAGATTATTCTTATCTATCATCTTTTCCTATCTTACATACATGCTCAACCTCTTCTTCATGCCAACCAACCTTACCGTTCCTACCTCTTCCCCATCCATTACGTTTTCTGTTCAAATTTTTTAGCCATATCTGCATTGCTTTTCCTAACACTATACATTCCTTGTTAGTCATATGCACTTCTGTAATCCCTAATCCTTAGTAACTTCTGCTCTTCATGTTCTCTGGGCCACAAACCACAGTGAGAGAAAGCAAGGGAAATAAGAACACTCGACACATTCAGTATTCTTGCTCTCTGATTTCAGTTGGCAATCACTTCATTCGTGTTGCATTTTCTAGTATGCTCTGTGTAACAGATGTTCAAATCCTCTTTACTTTCTCTTACACCCAACTACTTTTCTCACTTAACAGATGTATTATAGGTCAAAGTTACTTTGCAAGTGTTCTCTCACCTACCATTCCTCCACTGAAAAGTCTCTTTTTTGTTGTTTTCATTCTCCATTCTACAACCTTCTGTTTTAGTTTCGTCCCATTCTTTAAGTCATTTGATTAAAAATAAATTTTTAGGTTTAATTTACATTCAATAAAAAATGCTCATTCAAGTATACAGTTCAGTGAGCTTTAACAGATGTATATACCCATGAAAATATCACTAAAATAAAAATAATTTTTTCATAACCTGAAAAAAGTTGACACATACCACTCATGATTAATCTCTGACACCCACCATAACTCAAACACTGATCTGCTTGTATCACGAGAGATTAGTTCTGCCTTTCTAGAATTTCATATGAATGAAATATTTGGTAATTTTTCAGATGTTATTTTGTTATTGACTTCTAATCTAATTCTAATTAGATTACAAGCATATTCTGAAAGGTTTCAAATATTTTAAATTTATTGAAACTTGTATTATGTCTCAGCATGTGCTCTATCTTAATGACTATTCCATATGCATTTGAAAAGAATAGGTATCCTGCGGTTTCATTCTTCTGCAAGTGGTTAGCCAGTTTTCTCAGCACCATTTAATAAATAGGGTGTCCTTTCTGCATTGTTTACTTTTGTCAACTTTGTTCAAAAATCAGCTGATTATAAATGTGTGGCTTTATTTCAGGGGTCTCTATTCTGTTCCATTGCTCCATGTGTCTATATTTGTACCAGTACCATGCTCTTTGGTTAAGGTAAGCCTTGTAGTATTGTTTGAAGTTGGGTAATGTGATGCCTCTGGCTTTATTTTTTTGCTTAAAATTGCTTTGGCTATTCAGGCTCTTTTTCAGTTCCATATAAATTTTAGAATAGTTTTCTAATTCTGTGAAGGATTGTCTTGGTAATCTGATAGAAATAGCTTTGAATCTGGAGATTCCATCGTATAGTATGGACATTTTAACAATATTGATGTTTTCAACCCATGAGCATGGGATGTTTTCCCATTTGTTTGTGTCATCTATGATTTCTTTCAGCAGGGTTTACAGTTTTCCTCATAGAGAGCTTTCACCTCTGTGGTTAGATGTAGTCTTAGGTATTTTATTGTGTGTGGCTATTGTAAGTGGGAGTGTGTTTTTGATTTGACTCTCAGCTTGAATGTTATTATATGTAGAAATTCCACTAGTTTTAGTACGTTGATTTTGTATCCTGAGGTTCTACTGAAGTCATTTATCAGGAAAAGGAGTATTTTGGTGGAATCTTTAGGGTTTTCTAGGTATAGAATCATATCATCAATGAAGAGAGATAATATGACTTTCCCTTGGATGTCTTTTATTTTTCTCTCTTGCCTGATTCCTCTGGCTGGGACCTCCTCCAGTACTGTGTCGAATAAGAGTGGTGAGAGTAGACATTCTTGTCTTATATCAGTTGTTAAGGAGAATGTTTCTAGCTTTTGCCCCTTCAGTATGATGTTGGCCATGAGTTTGTCACAGATGACTCTTATTATTTTGAGGTATCTTCCTTTAATGCTTAGCTTGTTGATAGCTTTTATTGTGAAAGGATGTTGGATTTTATCAAAAGTTTTTCTGTGTCTATGGAGATGATCGTGTGGTTTTTATTTTTAATTCTATTTGATGAATCACATTTACTGAGTTGCCTATGTTGAACCACCTTTGCATTCTGTGAAAAAAAGTTTAATTGATCATGGTACATTAACTTTTTGATGTGCTGCTGGATTTAGTTTGCTGGTATTTTGTTGAGGATTTTTGTGTCTACGTTCATCAGGGTTACTGGCTTGTAGTTTTCTTGTACCTTTGACAGATTTTTGGCATAAAGATGATACTGGTTTCATAGAATGAGTTAGAGAAGAGTTCCTCCTCCTCAATTTTTTTGAAATAGTTTCAGTAGGACTGGTACCAGCTCATCTTTATATATCTGGAAGAATTTAGCTGTGAATCCATCTGGTCCAGGGCTTTTTTTGGTTGGTAGTTTTTTTTTTTTTTTTTTATTGTTGATTCAATTTTCAAACCTGATATTTGTCTGCTCAGGGTTTCAGTTTCTTCCTGGCTCAATCTTGAGGGGTTATGTGTTTCCAGAATGTGCCAATTTCCTCTAGATTTTCTAGTCTGTGTGCATAGAGATGTTCTTAGTAGTCTCTGAGGATTTTTATTTCCATGAAATTGGCTGTAATGTCATCTCGGTCATTTCTGATTGTGCTTATTTGGATCTTCTCTCTTTTTCCTTGTTAATCTGTTTATCAGTCTATCAATTTTGTTTATCCTTTCAAAGACCCAACTTTTTACTTCATTTATCCCTTGTTTGGATTTTGGATCTCAATTTCATTTGGTTCTGCTCTGAGTTATCTTGTTCCTTTCTCTAGCTTTGGGTTTAATTTGTTGTTTTTCTGGTTTCTTTAGGTAAAAGGTTGTGTTGTTAATTTGGAATATTTCTATATTATTGATGCTATAGTGATGCATTTAGTGCTATAAGCTTTCAAGATTGCTTTTGCCTACAGTTGGGGCACTGTCCACTCTCATTACTCAATTTTGGCTGTTGGGTCCCTTCCCCCGTCCAGAGTCAGCACTCCAATCTCTGGTCATCTTAGAGGTTTTGGTATATTGTGCCTCTATTTTCATTTGTTTTAAATAATTTTTTGACTTCTGCCTTTATTTTGTTGTGTACCTAAAAGTCATATAGGAGCAAGTTGTTCAGTTTCCACATGTTTATGTGGTTTTGAAAGTTCCTCTTGGTGTTGATTTTTATTTTTACTCCACCGTGGTCCAAGAATATGCATAGTATAATTTCATTTTTAAAAATTTACTGATACTTTCTTTATGACAAAGCATGTGGTCAATTTTGGAGTATGTTCCCTGTGTAGATGAGAAGAATGTGTTGGGAGAATGTTCTGTAGATATCTATTAGGTCCAATTGGTCAAGTGTCATATTTAAGTTACAAATTTCTCTTAGTTTTCTGCCTCTATTATCTATCTAATGCTGTCAGTGGGGTATTGAAGTTCCCCACTATTATTGTGGGGTCGATAGTCCTTTCTTAAGTCTTGAAGTAAATGGTTTATAAATATGGGTACTCCAATGTTGAGTGTGTATATATTAGGATAGTTAAGTCTTCTTGTTGAATTGAACCTTTTATCATTATGTAATGCCCTTTGTCTTTTTTTTTTTTTAAACTATTCTTGGTTTAAAGTCTATTGTATCTGATACAAAATAGTGATGCTTGCTCTTTCTCGTGTTCCACTTGCATTTGCATGATAGTTCTTTCTCCATCCCTTCACTTTGAGCCAATGGGCGTCATTACATATGAGATGGGTCTCTTGAAGACAGCAGAAGGATGTCTTCTCTATGTCTTTTAAGAGGAATGCTTTGGTTATTTACATTCAAGGTTAATATTGATATGTGAAGTTTTATTCTTGTCATAAGATTAGCTAGTTTCTTTGTAGTCTCTATTGTGTAGTTGCCTTATGCACTCTTTGGGCTATGTGCTTGTGCATGCTTTTGTAGTAGCAAGTATTGCTCTTTCATTTCCACATTTAGAACTCCCTTAAGTATCTGTTGTAGGTCTGGTCTGGTGGTGACAAATTCCTATAGCAATTGTCTATCTGGGAAAGACTGTTTCTCTTTCATTCATGAAGCTTAAATTGGCAGGATATGAAATTCTTTGCTGGCATTTCTACAAGAATGCTAAAAATGGGCCCCCAATCTTTGGCTTTTAAGGTTTCTGCTGAGAAGTATGCTGTTGGTCTGAGGGGGTTCCCTTTGTAAGTGACCTGATCCTTTTCTCCAGCTGCCTTTAAGGCTTTTTCTTTTGCATTGACCTGGGATCATCTGATGACTATGTTCCTGGGGATTGTCATCTTGTATAGTATCTCATAGGAGTTCTTTGGATTTTTTTTTTTTTAAATCTGCATGTTAACCTCTTTAGCAACATTGAGGGAAATTTTCCTGAATTATGTCCTCTAATATGTTTTCTAAATTGCTTACTGTCCCTTCTCTCTCAGGAATGCCAATAAGTTGTAGACTTGGTGGCTCTATATAATCCCATATTTCTTGAAGGCTTTATTTTCTAAATTCTCTTTTTCATATTTTTGTCTTGAGTGGGTTGATTCAAAGGACTAGTCTGCAAGCTCTGAAATTCTTTATTCTGCTTGGTCTAGTCTGTTGTTAAGGTTTCCTATTATATTTTGAAATTCCTATAGGGAAATTTTCAATTCCAATAGTTCTGTTTGGTTATTTAATATAGCTACTTTGTCTTTCAAATCTTGGTTCATTTTTCTGGCTTCTTTCTGTTCAACTTTCTATTGGATCTCACTAAATTTCTTTTTCATCCATATTGTGAATTCTGTATCTATCATTTCACACATTTCATTCAGGTTTATACATTGCTGGGGAGCTAGTGGAATCCTGTGGAGGTGACAAAACACTCTAGCTTTTTGTATTGCCAGAGTTTTTGCGCTGCTTCCTTCTCATCTGAGAGAGATGATATTTCTTTTGTTTTTTAAAATTTGCTATTGTTTGGATGGAGCTTCTTGATTTTTAAATTCTTCTTTCCCTTGGGGTTATGGCTGTTATGTATATTGTGTCTAATCAATTGGCTTTACTTCTGGGTGCTTTTAGGGTGCCAAGGACCTGTAAAGGTTACTTGGTAGCAGCTATGTTTATGCAATGACTCTTTCAGATATTGCTTTTTATAATGATGTAAGTTTATTTGGCAGTATATTTTATGCTGTATTCCAATAGATGGTGCTTAAGAATAAAAGCCAGCAGGTAGGGGAAGGGGTGGAGCCAACAAAGAATTGTGAAAAGTGCCCTCTTCTGGCATGTATTCACCTTGAGAGGGAGAGGAGCCACTGGAGAAGCCTGCAAAGCAGAATTTTTCAGCCCATGTTCCCCAGGCCCAAATGGGGAATGTCCCTGCTGAGCCTGCAACAGCACACTGAGAACGGGGGTTGGGGGGGCTAGAGATGAACCCCTCTCCACGTCCATTCCTGGACTTTGGTGGTGCTGCCTTCAGTGGCTGGCACTGCATTCATGTTTCCTTTGACCCATGGGGGGGACTTTGGTGGGCTGCATTCTGCACTCCCTTAGGGCCAGTCTGTATTGAGGGTTAGCTTTCCAGGGGAATGGGGTCTGCCTCTCTCCTGCTCTTCAGAGCTAGTGGAGCACTGTCCCCCAACTGACCAAGGGAACAGGCTGGGCCACCCAGTAATGACACATGGAGACCAGTTCCGGGTCACAAAACTGTTCCTGGCTGCATGTCTTTGCCCACTGTGGACTTGCAACTGCAGAGGTTGGGCCCCTCTCAGACAAGCAGTATGGGCAAGAATCTGGAGGAGTGTGGTCCACTTGTGTCTCAGTCTCACTACAGCCTGTAGCAGAGTGTTGGGCATTATCCTAGGCAGGCGTAGGAGAACCTGGCTTCCCTTCCCTTCCTTAGCTGGGTGGCAGCTGAAGCCACATTAGGCAAAACTCAAGCCAAAGGTGGGGCAGGGCTCAGCATTACAATCTCAAAAATGATACTTTGGGCCTGCAACCAGGTAGGATGAGGCACTGTCTGAGCAAGAAGCATGGGCAAGAAGCTGTGGGGAATGCAGTCCAGCTGTGTCTCAGTCTCACAGCAGCTCATTGCAGAATAGTGGGTATTGTCCACTATATGCATAGGATGGCCTGGCCTCTCTGTCCCTCTTTGGCTGGGTGGCAGCTGCAACTGCATCAGCACAAACTTGGGCCAAGGGTGGGGTGAAGTCCAGCATTAGCCTCTCAAAATAGCATCTTAACCTGGGGCCAGAGTTGTGGCACCATCCAGGCACGAAGCATGGGCAAAAATCTATGTGAGATGCAGTTCACTCATGTCTCGGTCTCAGCAGCAGCCCCTTGCAGGGTAGCAAGTATCCTCCTAGGGTTGTACAGGCAACCTAGGAGGTTCTCACCTTTTCTTTACTGGAGCAATGCAGCAGCTGAAGCTCTGTCTGCAGATTCCCAGTATCTACGTTCTGAAAATAGTGCCCAGCTGAGGATGCTCCAGGCTCGGATGCCTGTGGGATTCTGTGTGGATTCCCTTTATGCAGCAACGTCTCTGCAATATTTAGGCAGCTCTGTATGTCAGGCATGAGGCCCTAGTGGGTTGAGGGTTTCTCCTGTAGCAAAGATCATACAAACTCATTTCAGAGCTCTGGGGATTTCTCTCTTACTCTCTCCCTGTGTCAAGGAGCCTCTCTTGGTGCTGTCAGTTTCCAGCTGGGGAGGCTGCCTCAAACCCCCTCCTTATTTACTTCTGGCACTTCCTGTCTCAACTCTGATGAGCTCAAGTGTTCTCTCCTAGATGATCTGTTCAAAATGTATACACTTATTATTCTGGTTCTTCCCTATGGAGAAGGAACACACTACCTGTGTCTACTCAGCCATCTTGATCCCTCTAAATGAAAAAAAATTTTAATGAAAAAATGTATTTTCCCTTTAGCTACAAAATTTACCATTTTGGGTCCTTTTTCGTTTTGTAGAGACAAGTTTTCAACTGATATTATTTTCTTTCAGCCTAAAGATCTTTCTTTAATATTTCTTATAGTATAGGTTTGATGGGAATGAATATTCTCAGCTTTTGTTTGAAATGTCTTTATTTTCCTTCACTTAAAAAAAGTTTGCTGGATATAAATTTCTAGGTTGACCAATTTATTTTTCTTTCAGCAAATTTCAGACATTATTATACTGTCTTATGATTTGCAAGGAAGATTCCATTCCTTGCCTCTTCCAGCTATTGGTAGCTGCTGGCATTCTGTAGCTTTTCACGGTCAAGTTGACTTCTCTGCTATCCTGGTTTAGGAAGTGAATATCTTGTAAAGCCATTATTTAGATTACAACAACTACCTATTTCTTTTCTTCAAGTAAAATATTTCCCGTCCTTTCAGCTTCACAGAATGTCAGTTGGACACACAAAACTCAGAAATTAGAAAACAGCTTCATCCCCAAGGTGATTTATGGGGACAAACAGTAGGAAAGAAAGTTGGAGATAGCTGTGTAAAATGTAATGTAGGATACAGAATATATTTGAAGTTGCTTTGAAAATTCAATGTTTCAATATGAGAAAGGATTCTTGAGTATATTTAGATGAAGAGAAAGTGAGAGGTAGCATGAAAATCATACATTCACAAAGAAAAATGCAACACAAAAAAAGAAGGCAATGCTGAAAGTCACCATATGCATCTGGGTATCACAGTGAAGCCTAGGATACTGCAAAAAGAAACAAACCTAGAAATGGGAAAGAAGAGGGTAAAATAGTGATGGGTGAAGAAAGGCAGTAAGAAAGGAAAAAAGAAGAAAGGAACTAGGTCTCAAGAAACCAGGCTAGGACTAGTGCAGGCTGGTGGGCGGATCCTGCCCACAAGTCTGAAATAGAATTTAAGCTGATAAATTACTCAGATCATTTGACCTGAGAAGTTTAAATTGAATTGATTAAATGATATAGTGAACTATTAAAAGACATGAAACTCAACAAAGAAACTAAGTTATGATACAAGGTAATGAGAGTCATTCACTTAGTCACACTTGACAAGTACTTACTGACCACCTACTATGTGCCAGGCACTGCAGTACTGAACAAAGCAAACTCATCTTGCCCTCATAAAGCTTATATTCCATTGAGGGAAATAGGTGATACACAAATAAAAAAATAAATGAGCAGTGTTAGAAAATTATGAGATATAACAAAAATAAGGCAGAATAAGAGAAGAGAGAATGACAGGAGTCGAAATTTATTTATCAATAGAGCAAATGTTCAAGGTGCACCTCTTTGATGAGCTTGTATCTGAGCAGAACCTGAAAGAATAGAGCCATCCTCAGTATCTGCAGGGGACTGGTTTTAGGAACTCCTTAAGCACCAAAATCCATGTCAAGTCTCTGATATAAAACAGCATAGTATTTGCATGTAACCTATGCACATCTCTGATGCTCAAGTCTCTTGATATAAAATGGCAAAGTATTTGCATGTACATATATGCACATCCTCCTGTATACTTTAAATCTTATCTAGATTGCTTATACCTAATACAATGCAAATGCTATGTAAATAGTTGCTATAGTGTATTTTTTATTTGTCCATTTTTGTTGTATTATTTTTCCCTCAAATATTTTCAATTTGCAGATACAGAGCCCATGAATATGGAGGGCCACCTGTATGTGGACTGAGTCACAAAGATTTGGAGCAAAGGTGTTCCAGGTAGAGAGAAGAGCAGCTAGGTAAATAAATGGTGATACTATTTTGAAATGAGGAAAAGAGATCAAATATCTATTTTACACATGTTATGCTTGAAATAACCATTACATGTGCAAGTGGAAATGTCAAGGAGGTAATTGTCTATCCAAGTCCATAACCCTGAGGAGCACTTTGAACCACAAGTGTTAGTTTGGGAGTCATTTACATTTGGATGGTAATCTATTTCATCAGACTGATGTGGTGGGATGAGTACAGATAGAGGGCAGGAACAAGCACTGAGTCCTGAGGCACTCCACCATTTAAAAGTCAGGATGAAAGAAGCAACCAAAATGTAAATGACGAGTTGATGGGTGCTGAGGAGTTGATGGGTGCAGCACACCAACATGGCACAAGTATACATATGTAACAAACCTGCACGTTATGCACATGTACCCTAGAACTTAATAATAAAAAATAAATAAATTAAAAAAACAAAAAACAAAAAAAACAACAAAGACACTAGGAAAGATTCTGTGAGGTAAGAAGAAGTCCAAAGAATGTGAAACCCTGGAAGCCATGTGAAAAGTGTGTTTCAGGGACATGTAATTTGGAAAACCAGTGTCCTAACTTTATAGTCAATTTTGTAATTTTTACCAGTGAAACTCTCATATTCAAAATAATTCTATTCTGAATTATTATGGAGTGCTAAGATGTAGTGGCTTTCAGAGAGGCATGGGAAAGGAAAAAGGAGAAGTTGAGGGAAGTAGCCAGTATTAGTCCATTCTTACACTGCTATAAAGACATGCACAAGACTGGCAATCTATAAAGGAAAGAGGTTTAATTGACTCACAGTTCCACAAGGCTGGGAAGGCCTCAGGAACCTTAATATCATGGCATAAGGTGAAAGAGAAGCAAAGACACATCTTACATGGTGGCAGGTGACAGACAGCGAGCGAGTGAAGGGGGAAGAGCCCCTTATAAAACCATTAGGTCTCATGAGAACTCACTCACAATCACGAGAACAGCATGGGAAAAACCACCCGTAAGATCTGATCACCCCCACCATGTCTCTCTCTTGACACATGGGAATTACAATTCAAGATGAGATTTGGATGGGAACACACAGCCAAACCATATCATAACCCAAACAAATGTGCCTGGAAGGGTTCCATTCTAGAAGGGTAATTTCCCCCTTTTGCTTTATTGAGTGTGATTGCAAATGAGGTCAAAATCCTTTTGGGGTACATAGGATGATACCTCTCTCCTGTGATTCTGCCATACAAACAGTACCATTATTATCATTTTGATCTCTCCTGGAATTTGTTGGTGCAATGAATAGAACTTTAGTTCTACATGTACACTCTGAAGCTAGATTGCCTGATTTCAAATCCTTGCTCTTCATTTACTGTTGTTAGACTTTGACCTTAGTCTATCTGTAGCCCAATTCCTTCAGATGTAAAATGAGAATAACGATGACAACTACTTACAGGATAATTTCTCTATGATAATTAAGTAATACACAATGCTTAGAACAGCACCTAGTTCAGAGGAAGTACTATGTACATTGTTTAGTTATAACCATATTAACATAATGGACATCTTATAGTCTTACATTGATTACTACAAGTCTTTCTCATTTCATGTTGTCACAATCATTTTCCGAGTGGTTTATTACTCTTCATAATCATTTTTAAAGCCCACACACAAGGGTCAATGTAGAATAAACAGACCATACATTATTTATTGCTGTCTTGTAACACCATGACTTCTAAATTTTTGCTACTTAATTAACAAATATCACAGTTTGAGATATTCCTTAATATAGTCACGTTTGTGCACATATGTGTGTGTATCCCTCTGAGAGAAGCAGACTAGCATAATGGTTGAAGCACAGGCGTTACAAACAGACCACAGGTGGTATGACTCCCAACTCCCCTATTTACCAACTGGGGCAAGTTGTTTTCCTTGCTGTGATGCAGTTTTCTTGTCTAATAATGCTTACTTACCTCGAGGCCATGGTGAGGATTTAGCTAATACATGTTAAATGCTTACAGCAGTGCCTGCCAAGTAGAAAGTACCTATTCAATAAATGCCACCTATTATTTCACTTGAAATATTTCTCAAAGCAGATCACTTTGTTGAAATACAATTATTAGCTCAGAAGTTATTAAATGTTTATAGCTTTTAATACATTACTAAACTAAACCATTAAAAGATTGCATTAATTTATACTAACAATATTATCTAAGAGTACCATTTCAACACATCTTAATCAGCATTCACCACCCAAATTACATTAAAAATAATAATTTAACAATAATTCCTTGTGGATTTTTTTGCATGCACTTTATTATGCAAAGAATTTAATTGCATTTAACTGCCAGTGCCTTATTTTTCTAATCCCTTTTATTTGAATTTCCAAAGTAGTTACTTGATGCTAAGTATGTCATTTCATCCTTTGCTTGTCTTAATTCAAGACCCATTTTACTCAACTTTCATTTTTCTACATCTTGAGGTAGCCTTCTTTCATATACATATATGATCATTTTATTCAGATTTAGGTATGTTTCAAAATATACAAAGTGCTTGGGTACAGTGCAACTCTCTGAAAGATAATGAAAATCTACTTAAGTTCTACACCTACTCTTTGTAAAAAAAGATTGCCCAGAACAGGAAGAAATGTGATATATATGATTAATCATTCATGGATCGCAATCAGTACAATCTGGTTTTTTTATTGAGACAGAGTCTTGCTCTATTGCCCAGGCTGGACTGCAGTGGTGTAATCTCAGCTCACTGTGACCTCCGGCTCCCAGATTCAAATGATTCTCCTACCTCAGCCTACCAAGTAGCTGGGATTATCGGCGTGCACCACCCACCTGGCTAATTCTTTGTATTTTTAGTAGAAAAGGGGTTTCATCATGTTGACCAGGCTGACCTCAGGTGATCCGCCCACTTTGGCCTCCCAAAGTGCTGAGATTATAGGTGTAAACCACTATGCCTGGCCTACGTAATCTTTTAATCAGGAAAAGTATCACTGAACAAGGTAGTAGGGATGATAGACCACCTGAAGTGACAGAACACTGCTGAAGGGACAGATCTGGGCTCCACCCTCAGCTTACTCACTAACCCTTGCCTCTCACATTGCTTGTCTGAAAAATAAAGGGGGTTGGACAAAATAAGAGGCATCTTAAAGACTTCTGCTTGGCTTCATGCTCCTCTTCAAAAGTCCAAATTCCACTTATCATTCCATATTGAACTCAGATGTCCCCTTATGTGTGAAGCCTTTCAATATTCTCCACATTCTCATATTTCCTTTTCTTTGTTCTAATATTCTCAGCCCATACCTCTACCTAAGCACTGCTCAACACTGAAACAGAAATATTTGTCCTCCCTTAAATCACCAAAGGTCCTGAGGGAAGGTACCATATCAGTGCCTGCTATTAAATATGGTACTGGAAGTCCTAGTCAGAGCAATCAGGCAAGAAAAAAATAATAAAAGGTATCCATATTAAAAGGAAGAACTAAAATTATCTCTGTTCACAGATGACATAATCTTATATGTAGAAAATCCTAAAGATTACACACACACACACACACACACACACACACAGAATAAACAAATTCAGCAAAGTTGCAGGATACAAAATCAACACAAAAAATTGAGTTGTGCTTCTGTATACTAACAACAAACAATCTGAGATGGAAATTAAGAAAACAATCTCATTCACAATAGCATCAAAAAGAATAAAATACTTCGGAATAAACTCAATAAAGAAGGCAAAAAACTTACACAAACTATACAACATTGCTACATGGAAACACATTCCATGTTCATTGATTGGAAGACCTAATACTGTTAAAATGTGTGTACTACCCAAAGCAATCTACAGATTCAATGCAATTCCTATCAAAAGCCCAATGGCACTTTTTTTGTTGTTGTTGTTGTTGCAGAAATAGAAACAAAATATTTTAACATTCTTATGGACTCTCAAGAAACCCTGTGTTGCCTATACAACCTTAAAAAAGGTTGAAGATTTTATACTTCTTAATTTCAAAACATTACTAAGCTATAGTAATCAAAACAATGTGGTATGTCCAGGCACAGTGGCTCACACCTGTAATCCCAACACTTTGGGAGGCCAAGATGGGTGGATCACTTGAGGTCAGGAGTTTCAGACCAGCCTGGCCAACATGGTGAAACTCCATTTCTACTAAAATACAAAAATTAGCCAGGTGTAGTGGTGCTCACCGGTAGTCCCAGCTACTCAGGAGGCTAAGGCAGGAGAATTGCTTGAACCTGGGAGGCAGAGATTACAGTGAGCTGAGATCGCACCACTGCATTCCAGCCTGGGTGATAGAGCTAGACTCTCATCTCAAAATACATAAAAAACAAACAAACAAAAAACAGTGTGGTACTAGTATAAAGACAGACAAATAGACCAATGCAAAAGAACACTGAGTACAGAAATAAACCTTCACGTATACAGCCAAATAATCTTCAACAAGGGTGCCATGAATACACAGTGGGGAAAAGGACAGCTTCACTGACAAATGGTGCTGAGAAACTGTATCTCCACATGCAAAAAAAAAATAAAACTGGACCTTTACTTACACCATATACAAAAATTAACTCAAAATGGATTAAAAATATAAACATGAAGACCTAAAACCAGGCCAGGCACAGTGGCTCACACCTGTAATCCCACCACTTTGGGAGCTAAGGCAGGCGGATCACTTGAGCTCACAAGTTTGAGACTAGCCTGGGCAACATGGCAAAACACGGTCTCTACAAAAAAATACAAAAGAAAAAAAAATTAGCAAGGCATAGTTGCGTGTGCCTGTAGTCCCAGCTACTGGTAGGGGTGCTGAGGTGGGAGGATTACCTATGTCTGGAAGGCAGAGGTTGTAGTGAACCTAGATCATATCACTACACTCCAGCCTGGGCAACAGAGCCAGATCCTGTCTCAAAACAAAACAAAAAACAAAAAAAGGCCTAAAACCATAAAACTCCAGAAGAAAACACAGGAGAAAAGCTTTATGACATTGGTTTCACAATGATTTTCTGGATATGACACCAAAAGCACAGGCAATGAAAGCAAAAGTAGACAGAAGGTATGGCATCAAATGTAAAAACTTCTGCACATCAAAGGAAACAACAGAATAAAAATAGGCAACCTATGGAATTAGAGAAACTAATGGCAAATCATGTATCTGATGATAAGCAGTGAATATCCAGAATATACAAAGAACTTTCACAACTGACTAACAAAAAAACAAGTAACCTGATTACAAAGTAGACAAAGGACCTTTATAGATATTTCTCCCAAGAAGACATACAAATGGCCAACAAGCACATGAAAAATACTCAACATTACAAATTATTAGAAAAATGTGAAGCAAAACCACAGTGAGGTATCAGGTCACACCCATTAGGATGGCCACTGTCAAAACCCAGAAAATAATAAATGTTGATGACAATGCAGAGAACCCTTGTGCACTACTGGTGAGATTTTAAAACAATGGAGCAGCTGCTGTGGAAAACAGGATGGTGGTTCTTCAGAAACTTAAACATAGAATCACCATGTGATCCAGCAATCCCACTTCTGGGGTATAAATCCAAAAGAAGTGAAAGCAGAATCTTGAAGAAATATTTGCACACCCATGTTCACTGCAGCATTATTCACAATAGCCAAGAGGCAAAAGCAGCCCAAATGTCCGTCGACAGATGAATGGATGGCATGCATGTACAGTAGAATATTATTCTTTTTAAAATAAGAAAATCCTGTTATATTCTACAACATGGATGAAACTTGTATGCTAAGTGAAATAAGCCAGTCACAAAAGGACAAATACTGTATGATTACGCTTACATGTAATATCTAGGGTAGTCAAAATCATGGAAAGAGTAGAATTGTGGCTGACAGGGAATGCAGGGAGGCGGAATAGGGAGTTGTTCTATGAATATGGAGTTTCAGTTTTTAAAGATGAAAGAGTTCTAGCTATCTGCTATACAATAGTGTGAATACTGTTAACATTACTGACCTGTATATTTAAAAATGGTTAAGATGGTAAACTATATATTATTTGGTTTTTGCTAAAACTAAAAATGAAAAATAAAGCCAAAAAATCTCACTGCCTGGCATGGGGCATCTGTTAACAAAAAACATAAAAGGAATAAACTCTCTCCTCCTCAAGGCTGATAACATGGCTTTACAATCAGATATAAGAAGCGACTACAGAAACAAATAAATGTTTTGTAATTACTCAGGAATAAGGAGTCCAATACTAATCATGCCAAAACAAAAACTACTGAAAAAGAGGGAGGAGATTTTTTTCTAAAGTTCAAATAAAAAAAAAATACGGAATAACTCATTCATAGGCCGATTTGTTCAGTTACCTACATTTTTGTAGCTAACTTAGTCTGGGTGTTACTCAAAATGAGGTCACCTTGTAAAAGCAAAGTGTGTAGAAGACACCACCTTCTCTTAATTTTTTCTTGGTTAAAATTACCTCCATAAGGACTGAGTAGGTAAAGATTTGTGCTGTTTAGAGTCTGGCATGGTAGTTCAGAAACTCAGTTTGGTTTGGATCCAAAATGACTTTTTAGAAATTACTGATCTTCTCCATCTGCTGCCATCCCCTTGGGCTCATATCCACACACACACAAAAATGTAAAATCCAAACACCCCCCACAACTCCAAATTTCTAAGCATGAAGGTCACATTGGATAATACGTTATATTAAGGGGTTGGCAGAAGGCAAATTACACAAATGAACAGGGGAATTCAGTGAAAACAAATGATTTATCATCATTACGAAAATCTAGTCACCTACTAAGCATCCAATATAGTAGCCAATAGCCACACGAGACAATTTAATTAGAAATATGGTAGAAAATTCAGTTCCTCAGACACACAGCTACATTTCAAGTGTCCAAAAACCACATGAGCTAGAGGCTACCCTATTGAACAGCAGAGATATAGCATATGACATATATGTATAAGATGAAATAGATATTATCATCATCACTTCTATTGGATAGTGTTGAAAACTAGGCATCCAGTCCGTGGTGTGCGTGCCAAATATGAATGCTTACTGAGTTACTGATTTAAAGACCTCGTCCCCTTTTCATGTCATTCTTGACTTTTCATCACATAAAAAAATGAACATTTCTTTCTATTATATTTTTGTTTAAGATGTGTTGTTTTGTTTCACTGACAAGGATCCATGCAATGAAAATAGAAAATATTTTGTGGAGGGAGGAGGACAAGATGTCTGACTTGATGCAACTGGGAAGTGCCTCTCCCACCAAGAGAAACCAAAATATCAGGTAAACCATCACGATCTCTTGAGCGGAAAACTGAGTGCTGATAGAAGGGTGATATAGACATTGAGGTGGAAGAGGAAGTTGGGAACCCTGCATGGAGTTGCCAAGCACTGGGACCAGCTCCAGGCCTTAAATAGGTCGTGAGGAAGGGGTGAGCGAAGGAACTGCAAGGCAACACTCTCCTGCTGTGGACCTCCAAGATCCTAGCTACAAGAGCTCCCACCACCCTCACAGATATTCGGATTGGCAAGGGGAGCTGCCCAGAGAGTAGACAGAGGCAGAGTTTGAGCCTGCATGGAGCCCAGAAGGTTTTGCATGGAGGCCACTGCAGCAAAACACGACTATCAACAACCATTTCCCTGTGGCTCTAACCTCTGCTGACCACCAAGGCCAGGAGAGAGCAGGGCTATCTTTCCCATGAGACCAGGGTGACTCTAATCTGCCACGCCAATTTCTCTGCCGGCCCCTCCCAAGTCTTCTGGCTGGCTGCTCCCATAAAAGCAT
The DNA here is from genome assembly GCF_008728515.1 of Papio anubis. Lineage (NCBI taxonomy): Eukaryota > Metazoa > Chordata > Mammalia > Primates > Cercopithecidae > Papio > Papio anubis. The sequence goes on from NC_044990.1 coordinate 21,538,545, forward strand.
ACACATAGCACAGCTTCCACTGCCCCTCCTGAATGCTTTGCTGGTGGCCTAGGAGCACTTCAGACCCCCTGCACAGCCTGTGCTCAACCCCAAGAGGTCAGAGGACAAAGTCATAGGTCTGATCCCAATCCCCCAGAGTTCGGACACACAGCTGGGGAATATCCAACCGAGATCTGTGGCCAGAGCTAGATCGGGGTAAGAGCCCCTACTCTCCAAATACTGAGAAGTATAAGGTGCGGGTTCGTAGGCCGGAGCAGGAGCAGAACATGCTTCCGTCTGCAAGACCAGCCAGGGAAAGGTGTAGCCTGTTGGTCAGCCATAGCCTCTGCCAGAAGGAGCCCCACAACCCAGAAGAACCAACAGCTCAGCAATCTGGGTGCAGATGGAATGGGACAAAACTAGCTGGTCAGGCCAGCTACTAGGATAGACACCGTAAGGAGATCCCATTGTGGGAGCACGAGTGGAATGGTCCCCACAGCCATCTGCTAGGGGAAAAAAACCCAGGCTGCAGTCACCACACCAGCGGCATACCCACAGCAACACTGCCCTGCCCAGGGATCCTCACCCTTGACCTACTGCATCAAGGGGCCACCTGTTGACATATCCCACAACCTGCTCTGACTCTGCCAAGCACAGTGGGTCCCCAGGGACCTATGGGTCTCCTGGTAACCTAAACTTTGGCTTGGGTGACACTAAGGGAAGGGAGAACACAACCTACCAGCACCCCACTTTGGGACTAAGAAAACATGAGCATGGCACCAGTGATTGGAGGGGGCTCTCCAAGACCCAGGAATGGATTTGGTGAGGAGGTTATCACTTGCCCACCCCGTCTAACTCACCCCAGAGTACTGCTGTGAATGCACCAAAATATAAGAGGCATATGACTGAGTGCCTATCTACCAGCCCTTACTCTTTTTTAAAAATTATTTTTTTTATTTATCAGTCTACATCATGCTTTTTCTTTTTTAACGATTTTTTAAATTAAAAATTCTTTCTCTTTGCCCTTACTCTTAAGAGCCATGTACTAGATCACAGCCTTAATTAAACCACCAAACATAAATTCTTTCACCATACATCACCAGTGAAACCCAATGCAGGAATCTAACCACAAAGAAAGATCCCGCACAGAGCCTTGACCCTCTGAAAGCACTCAGGAATGAAGTCAGTCGACTAAAGGCAGCATACTCCAGTCAAACCCTCAAGGGAAATAAAGAATATAAAAACAAAAAGCCTCATCCAAACAACAGCCATTTCAAAATGATAAGGCAACACCAGCCCTCTCATATGAGAAAGCATCAGCGCAAAACCTCCGATGATTAAAAAAGTCAGTGTCTCCTTACCTCTAAATAATTGCACTAGCTCCCCAGCAATGTCTGGTTCCTAACCAGATTGAAATGGCTGAGAGAGATGACAGACATAGAATTCAGAATCTGTATGGCAAAAAAGCTCAATGAGATACAGGAGAAAGTTTAAACTCAATCCAAGGAAGCCAGTAAAATGGTCCTGGAGAGATGACATAGTAATTTTTAAAGAAAGAAACAAACTGAACTTCTGGAATTTAAAAATTCACTACAAAATTTCATAGTACAGTTGGAAGCCTAAAGAACAGAATAGATCATGCTGAGAAAAGAATCTCTGAGCTCGAAGACCGGTCCTTCAAATCAACCCAGTCAGATAAAAATTTAAAAACAAAATTTTTTTTTAATGAACAAAACCTGAGAGAAACATGAGATTATGTATCAGGGGAACCACTCCCACAATATTTTAACATAGGTTCTTTTCTATTTCCCTAAGTGTCAGCCGGTCTAAGAAATAAAGGGAAAGAGTACAAAAGAGAGAAATTTTAAAGCTGGGTGTCTGGGGGAGACATCACATGTTGGCAGGTTCCATGATGGCTCCTGAGCCGTAAAACCAGCAAGTTTTCAATAGCAATTTTCAAAGGGAGGGAGTGTACGAATAGGGTGTGGGTCACAGAAATCACATGCTTCAAGGGCAACAAAAGATCACAAGGCAGAAGGTCAGGGTGAGATCACAAGGTCAGGGCAAAACTAGAATTGCTAAGGAAGGTCCATGTCCCACTGGGCACACATTGTCACTGACAAACATCTTAACAGGGTTCAAGAGCAGAGAACTGGTCTGACTACAATTCGCCAGGCTGGAATCTCCTAATCCTATCAAGCCTGGGGGTGCTGCAGGAGGCCAGGGCGTGTTTCATCCCTTATCTGCAACTGCATAAGGCAGACACCCCAGAGCAGCCATTTTAGAGGCCCCCTCTGGGAATGCATTCTTTTCCCAGGGCTGTTAATTATTAATATTCCTTACTGGGGAAAGAATTCAGTGATATTTCTCTTAGCTGCTTTTTGGTAATAAGAGAAATATGGCTCTGTCCTGCCCGGCCCACAGGCAGCCAGACTTTAAGGTTATCTCCCTTGTTTCCTGAAAATCGCTGTTACCCTATTCTTAAGGTGCCTAGATTTCATATTGTTCAAACACACATGCTTTATGAACAATTTGTGCAGTTAACGCAGTCATCACAGGGTCCTGAGGCAAGATACATCCTCAGCTTACGAAGATGATGGGATTAAGAGATTAAAGACAAGCATAGGAAATTATAAGAGTATTGATTGGGGAAGTGATAAATGTCCATGAAATCTTCACAATTTATGTTCTTCTGTCACACCTTCAGCAGGTCCCTCCATTTGGGGTCCCTGACTTCCCGCAACATCTATGTAAAGAGACCAAACCTACAACTCATTGGCATTCCTGAGAGAGGAAAAGAGAGAGTAAGCAACTTGGAAAACATATTTGAGGATATAGTCCACAGAAATTTCCCCAATCTCACTAGAGAGGTAGACATGCAAATTCCAGAAATCTAGAGAACATCTGCAAGATATTATACAAGACAACCATCCCAAAGACATATAGTCATCAGATTCTCCAAAGTCAACAGGAAAAAAAAATCATAAAGGTGGTTAGGGAAAAAGGCCAAGTCACTTACAATGGGAACCCCATCAGGCTAACAGCAGAGTTCTCAGCAGAAACTTTACAAGCCAGGAGAGACTGGGGATGTATATTCAGCATCCTTAAAGAAAAGAAATTCCAACCAAGAATTTTATATCTTGCCAAATCATGCTTCACATGGAAAGGAGAAATGAAATCCTTTCCAAACACACAAACACTAAGGGAATTCATTACCACTAGACCTGCCTTACAAGAAGTACTTAAGGAGAGAGTTCTAAATGTGGAAAGGAAAGAACAATATCTGATACCACAAAAACACACTTAAGTACATAAGCTACAGATCCTACAAAGCAATTACCTAATTGAGTCTACAAAACAACCAGTTAATAACAAAATGACAGGATCAAATCCTTACATATCAATATTAACCTTGAACATAAATAGTCTAAATGCCCCACTTAAATGGAACAGACTGGCAAGACCCAACCATCTATCTTCAAGAGACCCATCTCACATGTAACAACACCCATAGTCTCAAAATAAAGAAATGGAGAAAAATCTATCATGCAAACAGAAAGCAAAAAACAGCAGGGTAACTATTCTTACACAAGACAAAACAAGCTTTAACCAACACAGTCGAAAAGGACAAAGAAGGGCATTATATAATGATAAAAGGTTCAATTCAGTACTACTTAACTATCCTAAATACATTCGTATCCAACACTGGAGAATTCAGATTGATAAAACAAGTACTTCTAGGAAGGTATCAAAATAATAATCAAACATTGTCCCCAGAGGAACTAGAAAAACAAGAACCTCAATGCTACCAGAAGAAAACTAAAATCAGAGCAGAACTGAATGAAGTTGAGATGCAAAAATACATACAAAAGATCAATGAAACCAAAAGTTGGTTTTTTGAAAGGATAAACAAGATTGATACCCTGCTATCTAGATTAATAAAAAGAGTAACAATACCAATAAGTAGAATCAGAAAAGACAAAGATGACATTACAGCTGATCCCACAGAAATACAAAAGATCCTCAGAGACTAACTACTAAAACATCTCCATGCACTCAAACTAGAAAACCTAGAAGACAGCCTGTGCAACACAGTGAGAACCCATCTTGACAAAATATTAGAAAGTTAGCCTGGCATAGTGGCATGCACCTATAATCCCAGCTACTCAGGAGGCCGACGCAGGAGAATCACTTGAACCTAGGAGGCGGAGGTTGCAATGACCCGAGATTGCGCTGCTGCACTCCAGTCTGAGTGACAGAGCGAGGTTCTATTTCAAAATAAATAAATAAATAAATGAAAGAAAAGGAAGGAGGGTAGGGAGGAAGGGACGGAAAGAAGGAGAGAGAGAAAGAAAGAGAGAAAGGGAGAGAGAAAGAAAGAAAGAGAGTAAGGAAAGGAAGAAAGGAAAAGAAAAAAATCTGGAAGCAATGGATAAATTTTTCATTGCTCAAGTTCTATTCAATTCTTATACACAAAAGGAGCATCTACATGTCATTTAGTGTTTAGAGGATTAATTTATAAACTCATGGATTCCACAGAGTAGTTGATAAAGAAATGACTTAAGAGCCTTTATAAAAAACTTATTTTTCTTATTTGTAAAATAGCAACCACAAGGTGAAATTTTATTTTTTTTAAACAGTAACAATGACGACAACAAAAAACACCTACTAGGGAGAAAAAAGAATAATTCCCCACTAATACAAATTCATTCTCTATTGTACTAAACTTACACATTCAGATTATAGTTTCACCTTCATTTAAAATAAGTTAATTCACTTCTGGCTGTTAAGTTTGAATTACTGAAAAGGTTTAAACGTTTCTTTTTAATTGTGGACAAGTCCAATTAACCAGTAAAAAATTTCCAACAATGCTTGGAAAATGTTTCACCCATAAACCAATTTCCTCAAGATGTAAGCAAGTTGTGGAAAAAAGAAAAACAATGAAAGTATGGTGAACATGGTAGCTTCAAAAAAAAAAAAAAAAAAAATCAAACTATGAAGCTTAGCTCATGTTTGAGTTCAAGAAATGCTTATAAGCAGAACGCTACTGACCTCTTGTGTATCAAGAATGTAACATAACGCAAGTGCCAAAAATGGTACCTCCTAAAACTACTGAAAGACAAGGTTTAAGTAGCTTGTTTTCCCAACCAGGTAGGGAACTATTAGAGCAGAGGATACCTGCCTGAGTGCCTTTATATGTTTGTTGTCTCAAAACTTTTTACTGAATCAATAAAGCTGATTAATTTGATTTTTTTATTGTTGCTGAAAATATATAGCAGATAATACAACAAATTAAAGTAATACATTTAGGACTTTTAAAAACTCTCATTTATTTTGGTGAGCCTAAAAAGCAAAACTTGGAGAGTTTCCATTTTAGTGCTGACCATCCAATCTGTCCTGTCTTCAAATGCAGAAGTGCTTAAAACCAGCAAAGGCAAAACAAGTTAGGACTTGACTGCCTTAGCCTTACACTACATTGCTTGAAGCAGTCTTTTAATCTGTTAAGTGACCTAAGAACATAATCCCAGCAGTTTGGGAGGCCGAGGCGGACGGATCATGAGGTCAGGAGATCGAGACCATCCTGGCTAACATGGTGAAACCCCGTCTCTACTAAAAATAAAAAATAAAAAAAATTAGGCGGGCGTGGTGGCGGGCACCTATAGTCCCAGCTACTCGGGAGGCTGAGGCAGGAGAATGGCATGAACCCGGGAGGCGAAGCTTGCAGTGAGATCACGCCACTGCACTCCAGCCTGGGCGACAGAGCGAGACTCTGTCTCAAAATAATAATAATGATAATAATAATAGTTTATGGTAAATCTTTGTTCGCCATCAGATTTCATCCAAGTTTTCTCTGCTTAATAAATATTCCACTTGAAAGACCGAATCTGATGGTACAGGTAAGGAAAGATATAGCTAAGTGTACAGTCTTTGGTTTTCTGGTTTAGAACACTTTCTCCCCTCCCTTACTCCAAGAATAGACCTAAAAAGTACAAGTATAAAGATGTTCCACTTTTAATGCAGAAATGTAGACAATTAGCTAGTTAGTACTGTCAGTTGTACCCGCCCACCACCTCAAAACAAGCTACATTCTTTAAATGTTGTAAGCAACTTCTAGTCATATTTATGCACATCAGCTTACACCCTAATGTGTGAAAAGCAGGATATTCTTTCAGCATCAACTTGTGATTTCATAATTGTTGAAATTCTTTAAATGAATAAAGAGTTATAGACTGCTTTTGTGACAATAAAATCAAACTTTAATTGTGGAGCCAGATAATATTGCCTTTTCTTGCCAAAATTTTAATTTATACTTTTTAGTAGAAAACATAACACATTTCTCATTCATTTAACTAATTAATCCAAATGAAAAAAGTGAAGTACTATAATCACAGGTATACTAATAAACACTTTTACAAAGATATTCAGAAACATTTGCAGCAGGTTTTATAAGACTCTGATATAAAACAAAGTAAAATAAAACATTTTGAATTGGCAAAATCAGTTTACCCAGCCTAAACTGCTTCAAAGAGGCATTTGCACTTCTTGTCCTGGCTTCATAAAACAAAGTAAAATAAAACATTTCGAAATTTCAAAATCAGTTTACCTAGCCTAAATTACTTCAAAGAGGCATTTGCACTTCTTGTCCTGGCTTAAAAACAAACCCTGAAATTACTTTCTTTTATCCAAATCAATTGACCATATTAGCTAATCTGCATAAAGTCTATGAGGATATGTTTTGATAAATGCTATAAACACAAAATTAAGACAAATCTGATAGCTATTGTCAGATATATAGCACATTTAGAAGGGCCTTTGTTAATAAAATGCCTCTAATGTATCCAGAGGTATAGATTTCAAAGGGTATCTGTTGCACATCTGATTCTCACAGCATTCATGAAAGAGGAGACAATGATGTTCCCATTTCACTGAAAACTAAGGTGACTTGTTTAAGGTCATATAGTCTAATCAGTGGCACAAAGACATTTATCAAAGGCCTTAGAATACAGAGTACAGAGCTTCCTGTTGGTAGATTTACCTTCTTAACCACATGGAGATGTGATCCAAGCATCAAAACAAGTGTGAGTCCCTTCAAGTCTGGAAAATACTCCAGCCGTAACAGGTGAAGAGCAAAGTCAGCTCAAGATCTGTCATATGCTACACAACTTACAGTAAAACACTGGGAAAAGAGGAAGCTGATGCGAGGAAGAGGGAAGAATGATTTGAAAGATTATAAAATGGCAAAGTTCCTCCAAAACCTATAATAAGCTAAAACAAACTGGAAAAAAAAAGGTCTTAGTTGGGAAGCCAATATTCAGACCAAAGGAGGGGGTGGGAGGAGAAGATGTAGAAGGAGGAAAGCAGGAAATTATCCATCTTAACAGCTCAAAGGATTTGGCACATATCTATGTTATCTGAATAATCTTGAAATTTCTTTGAGGTAGACAAATGTTAGGAATAAGTTGAGTTCATGTAAAACAAAAAAGAAAGAAAGAAAAAGAAAAAAAAAAAGAGAAGGAAGCTCTACAATCCTTGGTTATTTGTAAAAACCTCTTTTAGTAAAGTGCTTAGATGCCAGCCATTTTATTCCAACATTTAAAGGCTGATTGACGTTAAGTATCTTATAGGTAATGGACAAAAGCCAAGTTGGGCTTTAAAAAAAGCTTAAAGCCTACCAAACTTTACAGTACATTTCTAACTTTTTATACCTTCTTTACATGGAAATTATTGTTTTCTCCTCCTTGTCCCTTGGTAAGCTCTTCCTGTTTTCAAGTCTGAGCTCAAATTCACTTCTCCTGCGAAGTATCCACGATTCCCTCAGTCAAATGCAGCGCTCCTACTCCAAAAGTCCCACTAAGCTCCAAGGTCGCTTTTGCTGTGTTGTGACTGTTTGCCCACTTGTCTCCCCACTGGACTGGAAGCTACTCAAAAGGCAACCCTGCTTCTTCATTTTTACGTGGTCAAGACACAGCACTCTGTGGGTACTCAAATTAATCAATAGTTCATCCTATTTACAATCTCTCAAGCAGCTCATTTTATGTTAGTTGCACGATCTGGAGGTCTGGAGTTCTTCACATGAAATTTAATAAATTATCCTGCAAGCTCATTTTTATTCCCATTTTTTTTACCCAGGGACAATCAGTCTACCCGGGCAAATAATGAGGTTGCGACCTTAGTCCCTCTTCCCAACCTCATTTTTTAGTTACATTCCTTTCATTAACATGTCCTTATACACTTACAAATAAAACTAAGTCCCAAGAGGGCAACAAAATATATGATTCTTAATGATATAAAAACAAATCTTTCTGATACTAGATCTTTTATACTAGAAAAGTAAATTCTTGTGCTTGAACATCATTTTTAAGCACTTAGTGAATTTGAGAATCTGAACTGCCTCTTGAAATATTCGCAGGAAAGAAACATTATGAACCAAATGCAGGAACATAGCTATTCAAAGGGACATATTTTTGTACTTGTTTTGCTCCAATTTCTGCTACATAGACCGCTCCAGTCTTTCTGTCGACTTCCAGGAGATGTGGCAAAACTTGATCTGCTAGTTGGATTGTGCTGATCACAGAACACTCCCCAATGCTTCCCACCGGGGGTGCTGCTACAACTGAGAGCCTGCTAAGATTCAGCTGGGCCACAATCAAGTACTTCCCATCAGGAGTAAATCTAAGGAGAAAGACATTTAACATAATAAATGTCTGTGAAATAAACATAAGGGGTTATTTTTTTTCAACATTTTAATCCCCTACTGTGCCAAACAACAGTAGGCATCTACTTGCTGAATGAATCTTTTAAGGAGAATTTTAATTTGATCTAATTCTGTTTATGAGGGAATAAGATGTCCATGATGGTAAGCAAAGCCAAAGATTAGCTTAAAGTTTTTAAAAGTATCAATATCATAGTCCACAAAATGAAACTAATGAAGAACTGACGTTAGGCTGGGTTTGATTTTTGTCCTGTGTTTAAAAATTTACCAAGTAAAGGCTAGAGGAGAGGTCTAGCATGTTATTTCTTGTGTTCACTTTATCTGGGATCTGAAAATCTCGGATATCAACTTTCTCTGTATATTTCTATTTTCCCCTGATTCAAAATTAACAATAAACATTTTAAACTTTCAGCTAGCTATTCAGAGAAGTGAGATATGTACACTAACTAAAACAAGCATTTGGCAATAAAATGAAACAATTACCTGACTGAAGAAGGTCCCTCTTCTGTGAAACAATTATTCCATGCTCCTAACCACTCCCCAGTGTCTTTATCAAATACTTGGATTCTTTTATTTCCTCGGTCAGCAACCCACACCTGAAAAACACACAAAAAAGTCAATTGAAAAATATCCATAATATGAGAAAAAGAAAGGGAAAAGAACATTTATTTTCATTAGTTTCACATACAATATCTCACTTAAGAGGATTCCAAAGAAGGTAGTATAAGTCCCATTTTCAGATGAGGAAAAACTAAAGTTCAGAAAGGTTACCTTCTCTGAAGTGAGCTTACAAGTGGGAGAGGCACAACCCAAAGTTGTCTTAACCCAAAGCTTATAATACTCTGTCTACTGTTCTAAATGTGAGAATAACTAAAAAGCTGGAGTACTCTACCATAATGCAGGGGATCAGTAGATAATGAAAAGTGACAACATCCATTCATTCCTTTAACAAGCATTCATTTTTCAATGAGTGCTACTGGCTTGTCAGCTCCTGGGCCAGGCAATGTGACAAAGAAAAGCAGCCTTACTTCTCGAGAGCTCAAGATAGCAGGATGTGAGGTATTCATTCATATTGCAGTATCATTAAACCCATACCTGCTATTACCAAGGTATGTACAGAGTGCTGAACCAACTAAAGAAGCAGCTTGAGATATTTTAGCAACACATAAAGAACGGTAATAGGTTTAATTTAGGTTTGTTATACACTGTAATGGGTTATTAAGGAACTTGTTATAAGACAAGAAGTGAGACGCATTCTAAATGATATTTCATGGCTACATGCATGCAACTTAAAGCATAAAGGGAAATGGTTTTTGATGACTTATGGCCAGGGTTGTAGAGAGGTATGAAATAATGCACTGGGAGTGGGTCAGTCCCATTTACTTCTACCTCCCTGCTTTTGGTCCTTTGGATTTCTTGGGTTTGTGGATTGAGAGATTATTTCTTCACCAGTAACCCTGACTACAACTTCATCAATGTGTGCGAATTTTGGTAGCCATTGAATTCATCTCCAATCAGAAACAAATCAAAACTCACTACACCATTTAAGAAACTTTATTAATGCCAAAATAAAGCAATTTCTCAAGGTCTTTTCCTGATCTATGATCCTTTACTAAGGATGGGTTTTCTTAAAGATTTTGAGATTAGTATCCCAGACAAATGACCAAGGAAGAAGTACAGTTTATACCCTAGGATGGAATGATACTTTAGATTGTAGTACTATCTTTCCTGCTCAACACTCAGTGAATTTTGATTATGGGAACTCCTGTTTAACACATAACAAGAAGTCTGGAACTGACTAACCTTTCATATACGGTCGTGGTGATGATTAAATGAGTTAATAATGTAAAATACTCAGAACAGAATTGCTATTGTTATAAAACAATTGTGTATAATTGACACTCTTTATCATTCAGGAATGCCAGAGTATCCCCATCAGATGATATCCAAGGCCTTTTAGAAGGGTGTTCCTCACCATGATGAATTTACCTGGGTCAAGGTTTCCCAGGCTCTGAAATTTGATTTTTTTTTTTCTTAGCACACAATGAGTCACCCAAGCTCAGAAGGATAATGTGCAAAAGTTTAATTTAAACTTTCCAGTTCCCAATTTACATACAAAGTTCACATGGTTGATTAACGTCTTATGGCAGATCAGAAGATTTAATGATCAAAACATTCTCATTTTTGTCAATCAATTATGATTAGGAAGCCAAGTCATAATTAGAAGTTTGTTTGCTGATCACTGAATCGGAAGTAGAAATGGATTAAATGCCTAATGGTATGAAGGCAAGCAGCCTAATGTATCCATTGTGTGTCAAGACATTTAGTCATTTAATAAATAAATACGACTACGATGTACTAGGCACTAAGAAATAAAGCAAAAGAGATTCAGTAAGCACTCTCAACAGCCTAACATCTATTAGGGGAGACAGACAAATGATTATAATATAGCATGATAGTTACTATGATAGGAAGTACAGGCTGCTATGGGAAAAGGAGGAGAAACTAATATACAAATTTTTTGGTGGGGGTTTTGTTGTGAAAAGGTAACCTCAAAGAAGTCAGATCTATGCTTAGAAGTTGAGTCAAGGCAAAAGAGATAGTAGTGAGTAGGGCAGAAAAGAGAGAAATTGATTGAAATTTGTTGGCTAAAGCTTTCTGTTCCCTAAACAAAGTGGAGCTAGTGAGAACAAGAGTTTGCCTAGGTGACTCTTTTTCAAACTTCCAAGATTAACCTCTCCCACTCCACTTTAGATCAGCACATTTTTTTCTTGAGAAGTGAAAAGATATTCAAACACTTTTAGTGGAGTTTTCCCAGTAAGCAGGCAACTTTTTCTTTCAGGCAACTTTATGTTCAGATCCATTATTTGTTCCTTCTATCCTTTTAAATGGTACAGGATATCCATTGTGCTCATTTCTAAATATTTGGGGAACCCCCTCACTATACGACTCAAACATTTGTACGGAAGTATGTGTGCACACCCAGCCCCAGAGTAATTACCCAGACATACCCACTAACACACATCTCCACATGCCCAGACACACATGTATACAATCTATATATACATGCCCAGACACAGACACACACAGACACACACACACACACACACACACACACGCACAAACATATTCAGATGCATAGTCCCAGAAACAATGACACTGTATTTTTACCCGACCAGCTGAATCAAGTGTAACACTGTGAGGTATGTTGAACTTAGCAGGCCCTGTCCCATTTTCTCCATGCAGCCAAAGGATCATGAAATCTATAAATGGTAAAAATATATAGTCAGAACAACATATAGAATCTCTCAAGGATTTGCATATTTTGTGAAACAGGTTACAAAGAACTATTTAATTACACTGCTGGTTCACTTGACTATGCTTTCTCAGCTTTCCTGTCTATATGGCCACTTGCCCATCTCTTACAATTAATTTTTTTAAAGTTCCTTCTCTGCTTTAGGCAATTAATCTACTTCTTTAATTATTATCTCCACTTGAATTTTTCATGACTGCTTCAAAATCATTATTTAGGGTTTATGTCATCCTCTCCCTAAAACTGGTTCCCCTTCCCAACTTATCTGTTACTTGATATTAGTATTCCACAGACCTTAGAAATTCACATTATGGGCCGGGCGCGGTGGCTCACGCCTATAATCCCAGCACTTTGGGAGGCCGAGGTGGGCGGATCACGAGGTCAGGAGATCGAGACCATCCTGACTAACATGGTGAAACCCCATCTCTACTAAAAAAATTCAAAAAATTAGCCGGGTGTGGTGGGGTCGCCTGTAGTCCCAGCTACTTGGGAGGCTGAGGCAGGAGAATGGCCTGAACCTGGGAGGCGGAGCTTGCAGTTAGCCGAGATCATGCCACTGCACTCCAGCCTGGGCAGCAGAGACAGGCTCCCTCTCAAAAAAAAAGAAAAAAAAAAATTCACATTATGATTTTACCGTCTATCTCCTTTATTATCCACTATGGTGGGTTCAACTGTGGTCCTTTAAAAAGATGTCCAAGTCCTAACTCCTGATACCTGGGAATGTGATGCTATTTGGAAATAGTTTTTGCACATAAAATTAAATTAGGGATCTCATGAGATCACCCTAGATTTAGGGTGGTCCCTAAATCCTTATTCAGAGAAAGAAGGGAAAGACTGGAGGCACAAAACCACACAGAGAAGAAGGGGCTGCCATGTGAATATGGAGACAGACATCAGAGTTATGCTGCCACAAGCCAAGGAATGCTTGGGCCACCAGAAACTAGAAGCGGCAAGGCAGGACCTTTAGAATGAGCACGGCCTACCAGATTTCTGACTTCCGGATTCCAAAACTGTGAGAATAAATTTATGTTGTTTAAAGCCATGCAGTTTGTGGCAATTTGCTATGGCAACCACAGAAAACTAATACACTCATATTCAATCTGTCTCCTAGATTTTGTTGTTTCTTTCATTGAAATTTTTGGATTCTTGCTTTACCCTTACCCTATAAGTCCCTTTTAACTGTTATCAACCAAATTCAGTTACTAAATACCAATTGACTACATAGCCTCCAAATGAGAGCTCACTTGAAATAGATCCTAAAAGAATGTCTTATAAAACCTGCTGCTGTAACATTATTTTCCTACTAAGAAAACCTCAAAAACTTTATAGGCAAGAACATGGCTTTAATAATCCTTAAATAAGACTTCAAAAACATCCCAAATTGTATTTTATGCTGCTGAAAAAGTGCATCTTCACCTTCTTTCCTGTTAATAACAGCCTGTAGACCATGCATGATAAACCCTCCATGAATGTTCCATCCATCCTCCCTTCTCCTCCCACCAAAACCAGTTTAGTTCAATAACTACTTCCTTCATGACATCTGGTTCTATTTCTCCAGGCAATTTAGTTTCTCCTCCTAAGTCGATTTTGCTTTAAGAATCAATACCATAGACTACATTGCATTGTTTCATACATAACAGATCTGCACCTCCTTATACTAGAGAGGACAGAGAAAGGGCATTCAATAAAATGCTTGCAGATTAATCAGCCTGTAGGATACCTGACTCTGGACTTCTAGGTTTCTAATTTCTACACACTTATCTCCTGAGCCCACTAGAAATTCTCATACTGTTGCCAGGTACTTTTGGAGGAATCTCCTGGCCTTTGGTGAAGAAAGTCGGCCTGTTATCAGGATCATTTATTGTGGGCAATCATACATCTGTTTTTCAGTTTTCTGGCAGTAATACACTTAGCTCTTTACACACTGCTTCATACACAACACTTAAAACATTATACCAAGTATCAAACAAATTCAATCCAATTTATAATATTTTTATAATACCATAAACAATTAAGTCATGTACCTTGGGACAGTTTGATCAATCTGTTATTCAATCCTCCATCTCCATCCACAATGTAAATATCTCCTGTGTCCTCTACATATAATTCTGCTGGGTTATCAAACTGCAAAGGATTCAAACCAGTGCCTTTTGTGCCTGGAGTACCCAAGACTTGAACAAGATCACCAAAAGAACTGTATTTTTTAACAGTATGACCAAAGAATCCTATAAAGATAGATATGTACATCTCACAAATAAAACCACTATACAAATATTCAGATTTTTCAAGTAAGCTAAGAGCAAAAATTTGATAGAATTAAACAGTAATAAATGGTTGATAGACTTAGGAAATTACATATAACTAATAAGCACTATAGCTTCTTTGTAAATTATAGCCACATTTGATCACGAATTAAAATCTCCATTAGTACAAAATAAGCGGATTCTAAACTCAAATAAATAACATCCCCATAATTGACTCATTATACAGGAAACTCAGAATGTTAACAAAGTATTGGGGCAGCATTTTCTTTTTTAATCTTTTGACCTTGAATAAGCATTGCTTATGAAAGGAAATCAAGAAGAAAATGTAAAGGGAACAACTTATATTTGAAACTGTTACTTCAATCATTCACATACAGATCTTAAATTTCAGTCAGTCAACAAAAACATTCTCTATGATACAGAATTTTTTTTTTTTTAACTGCATTTTCACCTTGTGGAGACATTCAAAATACAACCCCTCAACTTTTCTTTGCTAAGAAGAAAATAATCTTTGTAAATCATGAGTATCTTATTTTCTCACGTTAAAATTTCTTTAAGTTAAAATTAACAAGCAAGAGCATAAAGCAGACTATCAATAAGGGAATATCATAAAGCAGTTAACAGAAATCAATTTGAAGGTACATATACCCAATTAATTGATAGGTATTCAAAAGACAAACCGGATACATTGAGCTTACCAGAAAGAAAGTGAATCAGCTTGCATTACAATTCTATGTTAAATAATTTATTTATTATTATACTTTTGGACAGTTGAGCTAAAGTTTATAGCAATAAAAAACACATAAACCTCCAAGTTTCTAAAAACTAGCAAAAAAGACTACCAATAAAAATTTTTTTTAAAAAAAGGCTAATTTGTAGCCATATTTTTCATTAGAGGAAATTTATTCCTTTGGGAAATAGGAACATAAAACCGTCTTCAGATCTCTGGGTAGAAAATTAGCTGTAATGGAAAAAATGAAGAGATCATCTGTGCTCTTTTTATTTCTGGGAATCAAGGAAGTCTTATTTTTAAAAATCACATGAATAAAATGAACTAAAAGTAATGGTCTTTAACAGTGGATCTTCAGGAAAAAAGTGAAAATAGACCCTCATTACAGTATTACAATTCACTCAGTGATAATCTATAGATTTTTTTGGTTGAACCAGAATCTTACTATGTAAAACACAGCATGAAATAAACAGGCCATCAGCTGAGGCCCAGAAATCTTATGGGTTCTGAAAACAGCTGCGATAATGGCACTACTTACAGAAACTGAGAACTCGTTATCTCTAAAAAATGGTATCTGAATCAGCCAGGACTGTAGCACCAGGATGTCCCTGAATTCAAGAACACAACTGAGCCAAGGAATGCCAGAAATAATGTCTTTATAATCCCATTTCTTCCTGAATTCCTAGGGTAATGCCAGGACATCTCAGGTATTGCTTTAAGCTACAGCCACAGGTGAATTGTTTCTCTGAAAACTTTCTCCATAGCTGCCATTCAGCTGTGCTCACTTTATTTTTCAGCTTTTTTGTACTAAAAATATTTGATGGCAGGAAGATTTCAGACATACTTCAGTCAGTAGAATTTCAAAAACATTAACACCAATTTCTGCAATCTTTGCACTTTGAGCAACCAAACAGTTACGATTTCACAATCTTTTATGAAAGAGAACTGGAAAAGGAAAATAAGAGTCAAGGATTCCAGTCATTGCTTTTAGAGACTGCCACTTTATTTGGCTTCAGTTTAGTTATTTAATCTGAGAAGAGCAACTGATGCTTTAAAGAGGAAAAGTCCCTAGACAAGTTCAAGGAAAGATTATATTAACAGGCTCCTTGTCAAATTTCTTAATTCCACAGAAGCATAATATAAAGTTTGTTAAAAACATGTGATTTCATGAATCGTTAAAGAAATTACAATTAGATTCAGCAACTCTGATTTTAAACAACACAAACAAGGACATGTGCAAAGATGCGATTTCCAGTAAGATAATTTAATAGATATTACTATACATACCACTTCCTACATCCGTGATCCAGATGGATTGTTCATATAGAGTACTGGCTGCAAATATACCATGAGGTGTGTCAACTGTATAATTCCAGGCTCTTAGAAAATATCCATCCTCTGTGAACACTAATATCTTTGGGATGTTATCCCCTCTCTGAAGGTATACAAAAAATAACTAGGATCAGTTTTAAGGAAAGGTAATCTGTATCTTGGCAAAGAAAAAAAAAATAACTGAGAATTTTACTAATATTTCAAAAACCACTTTCAAAATCTAACATATCTTTCACATTCGAAACCAAAATACTTGAAACCAACTCAAAAATAAATTGCACAATTAGCATGATATAAACGCATATGGTCAGTTACTACAGCAAGAGAGGAAGGTTGTTGTTTCGTGTTCATAATTTCTTTAACTCTCTATTTTACTTACTTGACCTATGTAAACCAATCCGTTGAGGGAGTCAACTGCAACACAAAATGTTGTTCCGGTAAAATATTCGGGGTGCTTAGGCCAATCCACATCCAGCCGGTAAAGACTTTTCTCAGTTCTCCAGGAAACTGCAAAAGTAAAGTTCCTCAAAACCTTAAATAAAATCAGACAATTCAGATTTAGTTTACCCTCTAGGGAAGAAAAAAGGGGGGGAGGGGCGGATGGTAACAGGGCTTATTGTTAAGCATGCCTTGACAACTAGAAGTTTGCTGGACTGAAATAATTCCAAAGAAATGGGCTTATGTGCCTAAAGACCAACACGACCACAATAGAAATCTGCAAATTATTTGAGGGTGTAGTAGGAGTTGGGAAAGAGGAAAATGGCGATGTAAGATACACAGATTTTTAAACTCAAATTTTATAACAGTCAAGGCAGTTCGGACCCAGGTGCAAGCTTTGAGACAAGCTACTGAGGGAACCAGGGCCTGCCACCTCCATCCCACGACCGTGGCGACGCCTCCCAACAGGGCTATCCGCACACCCGACAGTCATTTCCTCACTACCCAACTCACTGGAGAGCCACAAAAACGCGAATGCAAAACCAGAAATGCAAGAAAGAAGCCAGCACCGGCTACGCAGACCCAGAATCTCGCCATGACCAGACGGGAAGCCAGGCGAGGGAGGGTCCGCAGGTGTCTCGGGGAGGACCTGACAGCCTCAGGCCCGAACGGTTTGTAGCGGCACAGAGGGTCTGCCCGGGGCCCGAAGACCCTATCTCCGGTTTCCCCTCCCTGGAGGCACGAGCTTTGATGTACGAAAGGGAACGGAGACTAGGGCGAATGAAAATCAAAGACGACCAGTTCCGGACTTCGTGTGCATTTCGGGGTCCCCGCCCTTATGTCAGGTGCTTCGGGCTCACCCAGTGACCACCCTTTCCCGCCCTCAGGGCAGTCCTCGCCGGTGACTTCCCGTGGCCACCAAAGTATGGGCGCCCGTAGATATGCCTTAATCGCTCGCCATTTATTCTTTTTAATTCAGACGGCAAAATCAAAAGATCGCACACTCAAACACGAGGTATAGTGGGGATAACATTCAAAATAATGACAGCTAGGCTTCGGGAAGGATTTTTGCCACATCCTATTCCCACCATCCAGGCATCCGCTATGGATGCCTATGTTCCCACACCAGGACCCCACCTCTGGCTTTCAGGAAAGAGGGGCCCAAGCTGGCGGCGCAGTGTTGAGTTTACTTGGGCGCGACTGGCTTTATAGTAGGTCCCCATGAGCTGGTGGGGGCTGTAGGGGTAACCAGGCAGGGCGCCTGGCGCTGCTGGGGCTGCGTTTTTCCGGAGTCCCCCTATGCGAGGCCGTGCCCCTCTTCGCCCGGCTCCCGGTGCTCTCCAGCCGCCGGCCCGCTCCCGGAAGCCGCAGCAGCTGGTAACAAAGAGCCTGCCGGCCCGCCTGCTGCCAGGGCCGAGGTACCCAGGAGTCGAGCGCAGCGGCTGGGGATGAGTGCGAGCCGGACCATGCGTCCGGGTTCGCGGCGGTGAGGGTCGCGGCCGGCGGCCGAGGCGCAGGTGCGGGTCGAGAGACCGGCGCCTCCCTCCCCGCCGCCCGTGGACTCCGAGTGCAGGTGTTTCTGCTCTGCCGGCCGCTCCACCTGGGCAAGCGGCTTCAAGAGCTACCTGTGGCTGCACCTGGCCCTCAGCTGCAGGGAAACGGCACTCAGCCCCGCCGCGGAGCCCGGGTTTTTCTGCAGAACTCAGGGGACCTGGCTCTTGCCCGAGGTGCCCTGAAGCATTGTGTGAATAAGCTGGGGAAGCCTGACTGGAGTGTTTTTTCTTTTTAATAAAAAAAGTTTTTGTGAATCTCAGTTTTTAGAATTTTTTTTTTTTTTGCGAAGTTTGCAATACTCTCTACCTCTTCGCATCCTCTCTTGCTCGTGGAGTCTTTTTCCTCCTCAGCTACAAATATTTTTACTATCGGCGGAGCTGACCAGGGATGAACGTCTTGTAATTGCAAGTATAACTGTTAAAACCACGTCGGGGTAGTAGTCAAGATGGATAAAAAGTCCTTTGAAATGGTGCTGGATGAAATTAGAAAGGTAATTACACTCGATTCCAGGAATTATTTTATGAGATGAATTCTCGTGGTTTAGACTCTCTTTGAGGTACTGTGTGCAGATTGTGCAGCATGAGGATCCTAGGATTGCCCAATTGGTTTGAATTCTCACGTGTAATGGAGGAGTTTGTATCTTGATACGTTTCCAATACAGATAGAAATTAAGTTACGTTAACGCCGAATTTGAGACTCAGCGCGGTGTCGTGGGAATGATACTCAGACGCCCCTCCGTTCCAAAGCCTGCTTTACAAATCCTTAATAGCTCTGTACTTTGGGGCAAGTGGCTTAGTATTTTTGAGTTTATTGCCTCATCTTTCAGTAACACACGAGTGACTGAAAACTAGAGGTAATACGCAGAAAGTTTCTTTTATGGTAGTTATTATGATGGGGTTTTCAAATCTAAGCATAAGGTAGAGTGTATTTGTTGCGTTGGCCATGCAAAATTCGTGTCCTGATGTTAAGTGTGGCATTAAGTTTAGAGTCACGTTCTTAGGAACTGGCCGTCAATAACTTGAGGTTCAAATTTTTTTCTCCCGCTTTCCAAGTTTTTGCTGCTTTTTGAGGCTGTTGTGTGGATCCCATCTCCCAGAGTGAACCAGACAGCAATAATTCTGGAAGGTAGTCTTGAGCCTAACAATATCTCAAGCACAAAAGTACCGAAAAGTTACTTATTTTAAAATGTAAGGACTTGGTGCACCATTGTTACATCAACACACGGTGCTTTCCTTCGGCCTTCCGGGCAATTATTCTTCCTCACCTGCATACCTCTAGGACCCTTCAGTGAAACGGAAGAAATTGTTCCCATGTGCTCTGGTGCTTATTTCAGTTTACGAAGGTGTTATTGTCTCTGGTCTTGCACTTTTACTTTGGTTTTATACAGCTTTTTTCTTTTTTCAAATTGTCGTGTTTTAGTTTTCATATTTGTTAATACTGAACGTTCTTTTTTGAACAAGTTCTGCTTTTGCAAATCCAATGTGTTCAATTAATTTTTGAAATAAAATGTTGGTTTGCTAACTATATGCCTAGGAATTTGTCAGAATTTTTTCGTGAGCTGATTTTTAATTACTTTTCATGAGAAAATAATTGGTGAGTCCAAGTAGACCGGCAGATTTTTACTTTTGGAAGATACAGGGTCTCAGTGTGCATATTCGCTTCCTAGTGTCATAAAAATGTCACAGTAAATTCTAAAGAGGGGAATAGGGAAATTTTCCAGATATGAAAGTCCTGTTCACATGAGATGGCAACTTAAGTCTATATTTCTGGTCAGCAGTTAAAACATGTCTTCTGCTGGCTTTGCCGAATGATTAGATACATCAGCGTTGTCATGGTCTATTAAAATGGAATAAACTATTGGCATATCTAAATATGAGCATTACTATTGATTTTTTTAAAAATTGCTCTTTGTAAATGTAAGTCAGTTTAAACCAGGTCATCTCTTGAGTATCACAGTGAGTTTATATAATAGATAATACTGGTTGTCATTACTGTCATTTGAAACTAGTGGCATTTAAGAAGCCACTAGCTAGAAGAACTGGGAAAGGGAGTAGAAAGGGGGAAAAAGCAATGCTTGATTGATTACTCAAAAAGGAGGGAGTAATAGCTATTACTTAGTGAGCACTTACTTTGTGAGCCTGTTTTTAAGCACTTCTCCAGTCATGATTTATTTTGATTCTCCTTACAATCCACGAGGTGTAGGCACTGTACTTCTTACTTAAAGCTGGCGGCCTACTCTCTGTGAGGTTAACTAGTCAGCTCAAGACTCCCCAGGTGGGAAGTTGGGGGCAGTGGGCCGTATTCAAACTATGCTTGCAGAGCACCATGCTGCCCTGCCTGGGTTTACAGCTGGGTCTCTCAGGCATTGATGGAAGAATTGAGATATGGCGTGGCATCAGTACAATCCAAGACCTTGTTCAGAAACTTGTATTTGACTGTGTCCGATTATTATATTGATAGTAAAACTCCTAGGAGTACATTATTTAGAATGCCTTTTTCTCCCTTTTCAGTGAATATTGAACTACTGAGCACCCAGGATACTTCAGTTGACTGGTCATAATACTTTTTCCTAGCAGAATGATATATGTGAAAAATATGATTATAATTATTTTGTAGTACAAGCAAAGGGATTCGTTCATTTTTAATGATTAGTGGCTACCGACTTAAGACAGCTGTTTCCATCGCTAAGGTGAGCAAATAGCTGCAAGGGGAGCCTATGTGATTTAGTGGGCACTAGATAGTGCTGCATCAAAGCCACCAACTTCTCCCTCACCCACTGACAGATTCCATAAAGGAAAGGAACCATCACTTACTGATTATCTATTATATATCACATCTAATGTCCACTATTATAGTTTTCATAGTAACTCTTTGAGGTTGGTGAATGGTGTTCCCTCTTTGAGTGAGGAAACTCAAAGGGAACTAAAATGCCTCTTGAAGTCTACACTGCCAGTTAGTGGCAGGCACAGACTTTGAATTCAGGGCTTCTTGCATTCTTATATCCCTATAGAAATACTGAGAGCCTCAGCTAGACCTTGTCTTATTCTTCCTGTCACTTAGCACATAGATATTCAATAATTGATGAATAACAACATCTGATATGTTTAATCTTAAAAATGACAATGTGATTGGATTTGGAATGTTTTGAAACTCTTTAATTACGTATTTAGGAATTCTAAATGTAACGCGTACTAATGTTGAATCATGTCTATTACAATTGTATTCCCTTTCCTTGTAGAAGCGGGTAGGGAAGCCCAGCAGATCTTCCTGCTTGCTCAGTGTGTCCCTCACAGTAGTGAACCTGGAAAGGTGGAAGGAAGGGCCTCTCACCACAGTGACCTTAGTTCCTCTGCATGACAGGGCTGAAGTAGACCTGCCCCTGTTGAGTTGCTTAGGCAGTTTTGATAGATACTTATTACTGTGCTGTTTACGTATATTAATGCTGTTTTACTGTGTGTGTGTGTTTTTTTTTAGGCTGTTTTGACAGAATACAAATTAAAAGCAATTGAATATGTGCATGGATACTTTTCTAGTGAACAGGTATTCCTCATTATTTGTTTAAACAAAGCCTTCTTTTTATACCAATGTTCTGGTTAATGTCTGTCTGCTGGCCGAATTCAGAATTGCTTTTACCTTTTTGCTGTATTTATTCAGGAACTCGAGAAGCTCCCAGTTTTGGCAGAAAACTTCACAGAATTTATAATTCAGGGACTAAGCACCTCTCCACTTTCACCCCAATTCCTATTTTAAAATGATTTTAAATATAGGGTCTTAAAGCAATTCAAAGCGTTTATGGTTCTGAGCACAATATCAAAGATTTAGAAAGTTGTAATGGTAAATTTACCCAAATTTTTATAGTTATATGTAAGACAATTACAAAATTCATCATGTAATATAAAAGAAAATGTGAACAAATAATGAAATGTTTTTATATGAAGCCACTAGATAAAAATTTCAACAGTAAGAAAAATACACAGTGTTATTAATAAGTAGTTGCTGTAACTGCCAGAATATTAACATTTTAAGCATGATGGTTTAGTGAAAACTTCATTCCACCTTAGGGGCAGTTTGCTAATTAAAATAAATGTGTGTCTAACACACAAGGGGGCATGTTTCTGAGGGATAGTTAGAAAATTCTTGATAGGGAAATCAGGTATAAATATTAGTAAGAATGTCTGGAGAACAGCTCAGGGAAAGGATGGACAGTAAATTACATATTGAGTTAATAAATGCTCCAATTGAGTTAGTAAATGGTCCAACTTTTCATTGGTTTCTCACGAACTTCAAAACTTGAAAGCATGAATGACCTTAAGCCTGTAGAAGTTCTGCCCACTAAATTCTCAAAAGCTACTTTATGATTTGCATTTATGGTCTTTATGTCAGTTTTTCAGCTTTCCCATTGCTTTACAAAGTTACTTTATGATCTTAAAAATTTAAATGTTTTGGCCAGGCACGGTGGCTCACACCTGTAGTCCCAGCACTTTGGGAGGCCGAGGCAGGCGGATCTCTTGAAGTCAGGAGTTCAAGACCAGACTGGTCAACATGGTGAAACCCCATCTCTACAAAAATACCAAAATGAGCCGGGCATGATGACTGGTGCCTATAATCGAGAATCACTTGAACCCGGGAGGCGGAGCTTGTAGTGTGCCAAAATCGCACCCTTGCGCTCCAGCCTGGGTGACAGAGCAAAACTCTGTCTCAAAAAAAAAAATTAAATGTTTTAAAAAGATTTATAATTTCTTACAGCTAATAGCATTTTTTTCTTGTGTGTATGTGATGTACCACCCTGAGTGATGTTTCCACTTTGCTAAAGTCATTACAAAGTGTATTAAGCCTACTTTCTAAATGAGCTGATTGTATTAAAGATTTTTCTTTGTATCTTAGATGTGGTGGCTTGTAAAGTTTTATGGTTGGTAAAATACAGCATTTATTAGATATCAAGAACATTATTCCCATCAAAGTTTGAAGGATTTATACTTTTATCAAATTAACTGGAAAGTATACATAATACTTATTTGCTATATATGTCTCTCTTTATAAGGAGTAAAAAAAAATTTTTTTTTTAAGCATATTTTCAGGAACTGTCTTCTTGTATCACTTTTTTCCCCCTTTGGAACGTCTTTGGAGGCAGTGAAACAGGGTGGTGGTGATCATGCTGAGATCTCAGTGTCCTGATCTTTATGCCCTGTGCTCACCTCTTATTGGCTATCTCATAATGCTTCCCTCATTTGTTTGAAGTTCTTAGGTGGTAGTGGGAGCTGGTCTGAGCTGCACAGTCTGAGCTCTCAAATGATGTATCATTTAGGGGCTGCTGGAGTAATTCATGTTGATTCTTGACATTGTTAAGGGACTAGATTTATGATTTGAGTTTATGCCCTCCAGATTCAAGTTAAAAGACCTACTAGGACTAAAGTTAGTGGACCTACACTAAAACATACCACTGTGCCCTTGTGAGTGCTCTTCTCCCCTCACATTGAAAAGTTTTCCATTCACAGTCCATCTTTATATTCCTAAGCCGACATTTGATCTCTGTCTAGTACTTTGAACCATCCTTTTCGTATTAGGATACTTTGTTTTTTCTGTATTGTATATTTTTCTTTCTTTCTAGACCAGTGCTGTCTAGTAGAACTTTTTGTGATGGTAGAAATGTTCTCTCCTGCAGTGTGCATTATTGTAATTATCAGCCTCACGTAGCTCTTGAGCACTTGAAATGTGGCTTGTGTCACTAAGGAACTGAATTTTTAAATTTTATTTGATTGTAAGTGATTTAAGGTTATGTAACCGCATGTCGCTATTCTATTAGCACAGTTTTCAGACTTTAATGCCACCTGTATCACCTGGGCCTGGGCTGCACACGCTGAATTATAATGTCAAGTACTGAAATAAATCTTATAGAAATGTTTGCAAACATGCTGTCATTAGAGCTGTTCTTTGTTTTCAGGTGGTTGATTTGCTGAGATATTTTTCCTGGGCCGAGCCCCAGTTGAAGGCAATGAAAGCATTACAGCATGTAAGTAACTTATTTTTTCCTTTAGAACGTAGAATTTAAGTATTTTTAATTTTCCCAGTTGTCTATAGTTGATTTCAGTTGTAATTTATTTGCATTAGAAAAGCAAACTCTAAGCGTTATTGTACTTTGATTGAAAATAGCTATGTTAAAAAATTAACATTTTCCAAACTGTACATTTGAATTGTATGCCACAGTGTCCTGATTGGCAAGTTAGAGGAAAACTTCACCAGCAAGCAAAATATGGGAATTTGAATTCTTAATGGTTTTTTGCACTTCTGTTTTTTTAATATCCATCTTCACCATCTTTCTATTTAGTCTTAGAAAAGTTAGTACTGTCCAAATAAATTTTCAGTGATGATGGAAATTTTTATATCAGCACTGTCCATTATGGTAGCCACTTGAATGTGCCTCATCTGAGGAACTATATTTAATTTTATTTCATTGTAATTAGTTCAAATAGGTACATGTGCTTAGTGGCTACTATATTGGATAGCACAGCTCTAGAACCTAGGTCAGCAGGAGCATCTAGATCACACAGGCGTATCTGCCTGTGTAGGAAGATTTTTGAAGCCATATCAGGCCTGGGTATCTTCAGTGAAATCAATTTCCAGATCCTTGACTTTCTAAACTGATGAGCCTGGGAAAGTATCTGGGTCTGTTAGTGCTACTTTGTGACCTCCTCTTTAATATTTGCTTTTTTACTGCTTTACTAAAGAAAGAGTTTCCGCTCCTGTTCTCTGGGGGTGAAGATGTTTCTCCAGGTTCCAAAAGGACAGTGCTTTGCTCTTGAGAGGGAGAGCAAAGCAAAGAGGCTCGATAAGAAATACTGATAAGGGGCTCGGGGTGGTGGCCAAATCTGTAATCCCAGCACTTTGGGAGGCTGAGGTAGGAGGATCGCTTGAGGCCAGGAGTTCTAGACCAGCCTGGGCAACATAGCGAGACCCTGTCTCTACAAAAATATAAAAACTTTAAATTAGCTGGGTGTGGTGGTGTGCTCCTGTAGTCCTAATTACCCAGGAGGCTGAGGGAGGGGGAATATTGATGAGGGCTTTGCTTTATTTTATCAGGACAACAAACTCATGACAAAACTCTGAGGCCTGCTTGCCTGTCTCCCTGCCTTAGACTTAAAATTCAGAGGTGAGAAGGGTATCACAGGGACAACTCAATACACTTACTTGAATTAAATTAAGTCTGACCTTTTCTAACAAAGTCAGTCTGATTTGATTGTTTTCTCACTGAAGACTGATTTCACCAATTGGTTGACATGGTAAATATTTCCATAAATTAAATGAGCTAAATTAGTAGTTTCAAAGTTCTCACAGATATATAAATGTATTTAAGAAAATCGACCTTTTATGAGTATTTAAACTTCTGATAAAATTGTTAGGTATCAATTTAAAAATATGCAAAGGGGCATATAATTTTATCATTCTTCTGGTAGTGCATAAATAATAGTATGTGAAAACCACTGTTCCAAATTTTAGGAACTCTTGGATATTGATTCTAGCCAGTCTTACTTCTTATGTTGATGTTGCTTTTAATTTTCCTTCACTGTTAACATAAATCTCCAAATTGGCCAAATCTTCTGGATGTTCTTCAAAAATAAAGGTACCCTATTCAAATAATCATGTTAACTTTCCACACAATCTTTTTGCATCACAATGCACATTAAATTAAAATAAGACTTAAAGTTCTGCAGTAGAGAAACCTGTTTAACCCAGCTTTTCCCCTACCTTATGTGGCTAGTGTAACCTTTTTTTGAAATATGTTTAACACCATAGAAGCACTGATCTGTGGCATACTTAGCCCCCTGAGGAGCATAATAATGTTTTTCTAACCTTTGAACAATTTAATCTCCCATATGTATAACCTTTTTATATAACCTTTCTGAGGAAAGTAATACTTCTAATTTTTTTAATTCTGTAAGTGAACACATCGAGAAATGTGGATTAAAAAAAGAGCTTGTAGGAGAACTTAGATCTTCATTAGATCTTCAGCTGAAATGGTTACATTGATAGAATATGAGTATAATTCATTTATTTTTAGAACTTTCTTTTGAGTAAGTGGTTTTCACCTAAAATGTGATATATTTTATCTAAAATGTTTATATTAAGAGCATTTAACTATACTTCCAGAAAAAGGTAATTTCTGGCATGAAAATTTCACGTGTTAAAAATAAAATTATTTTTTATATTAACAGAAAATGGTGGCTGTTCAGCCGACAGAAGTGGTCAATATACTCAACTGTTTCACTTTCAGTAAAGACAAACTAGTTGCTCTTGAACTGTTAGCCTCGTAAGTATTTCTTTTTCTTTTTACTTCATTGGGAAAAAATGTGGAAGCCTTTTAAGTGTCTAAGTAGTGTGTGTTAATGTGTCAAAATTCTGGTAGTAAAAGGAACTCTAACAAAATACAGTCAAAAGCATAGGGATACATTCTGATTTCTTCATGAGAAAAAGTATCTAGTGTACTTATTACACACATGGTTATAACTTATAAAACGAAGGGGCTTAACAAGATTGTTTAATTTGATTTTTTGTATTTCAGTTATTTGCTTTGCCTTCGTACTCTGAAAAGACAGGAATTTAAGAATTAGAGATTCTTTCACTTACTGACACAATAATTTTTTTTTTTTTTGGCAAAGTGCTTATTTTTTCTGAGCCTTATTTGCCTCACTTGTAAAAATAAGACTCTTACCCACTTAATAGGGTAATGAACTCTAAATATCAGAAAGTCTGTGAAAGCACCTACCACAGCATTTGACAGATGACCGTAATGAATGTAAGCTCAAAAAGACAAGGAAAGAACCTACTCCTTTGCGTAACTGAAGAGTGGATAAGTTATTTATTTGTAACACATACATTTTTAAGTCCTTTTTATATTCATAGGTGTCCATGAAAGCAAAAAATTAAAATAAAACACAAGATAAAACTTTATACATTTAGCATAAAATGACTCTTATGCATTTTGCACGTGGGTGGGTTCTCTTGCCATAGCTCTCCTATCACTGAAGAGAGTGTATTTTGAAAAAACTCAAAATAGTGATTTTTATTTACAGTATTACTGTTTTACTTTTCAGTAATCAGATAAACCTCAGTTATTATATTTATATGTAAACATATTATTTAAATTGAGCTATTAAAAGTAAATAGTCACACTTTTCTGCCTATGTCACGGGGAAAGCTTACTCAGATATGTTTGTGCGGTAAACAAAGATTGCTTACCTCTATGTAAGGTTTTTAAACAAAAAGCTAAATTGTGTTTTCTTGGTAGGAACATTATTGATGCACAGAATTCTCGTCCTATTGAAGATTTATTCAGGATAAATATGTCTGAGAAGAAACGATGCAAGAGAATACTTGAACAGGTAGTTTTCTGAAGATTGCCATGTACTTGGTATGCTGGTTTTTCTGAACGTTGAAGGCGAAAAAGCACCT